>NC_065507.1:5144449-5159196 GCF_006386435.1 Epinephelus moara | reverse complement strand
GGTCTTCTGCTGCTGTAGCCCATCTGCTTCAAGGTTGGACAAGGTGTTGTTGCTTCAGAGATGGTCTTCTGCACACCTTGGTTGGAACCAGTGCTTATTTGACTTCCTGTTGCCTTTCTATCATCTTGAACCAGTCTGGCCATTCTCCTCTGACCTCTGGCATCAACAAGGCATTTTGGCTCACTGGATATTTTCTCTTTTCGTTTTTACAATTATGTATTAAGAATATATCGTTTAGCGCTGCCTTAATTACCACCAGAGGAATGATAACATGGCCTCAGTGCTTATGATTCAGTTACTAACTTTCTGGTGCACAAGTACATGTACAATATAGTACAAAATGCTGATACTCTCTGTGTGACGATAATATTCACAATTACCATAAAGTAACCAGACACCCAATAAGTTTGTTATTTCAGTGTATTAACAAACTGTTAAGAATAAGAAATGAACGTTGGAGCTCAGAGGAGAGTATCCGGTAACGTTACTTACGTTACCGCACCGACCTGACCTCGGTAAATCCATTGGCCGCTGCCTAACGAGCTCCTTCACAGAAAAAAAAACTGTTTTAAATCCATAGATCGATGCCAAAAAACTATAATGTCCAAGGATGAGTCTCACAGTGTTGTGTTGTCCTCTCTTGATCCGCCGACAGACGTAATCTCAACTGCTAAGCTAGCTAACGGCTAGCGAGCTACAGTCCACACTGGCTAAAAGCAGCCAAAGTAGCTAGCTCGATGCTAACGGGCTAATCCGTCCTCACAGCTCGGCCCAAACGTTTTTTTTTTACTGCCATTCACCGTCACTGAACAAAGCCCCACACTCTGCATGCTCCCGTGTTCACAGTCACCTCTGATCGGCTCAATATTTAGTCCTTTTTCCTGCTAACTGCTAGCTACTCTCCTCCATGACTCCTCTCTCCAGGGTTGCCAGGTCTGACCCTTTTCTTCTTCTACGCCGCCATGAGCTAATTACCACCACTTCAACTTGACCTTTGCTCAGTAAAACAAAAGGCTGTGAATTATTATTTTCCGTAGGCCTTTTCAAATTTAAAAGGAAACGTTATTTATACATGCATAAATCAATCAATCAATGAAATAACAGTACTACACAATGCAAACACCAGTGCATGGTCTTAGACCAGTGTGTTCACATAGGTAGGCTACAGCTTCTTTATTTAAAAAAAGGGTCAGGTAGGGCTGTAGTGAATACCAGTTTTGGAACAATGAAGCGTCAGTGACAAAAACTATAAGGTCTTATATTGTAGTAATGAGATAAGGTGTCTTTTTTTATTCAGTGAATGCAATGTGGTTCATTCACCGGCCCCTGGCCCACTGTCATTCTAGCCTCGCGCCACCAGGCCTGGTTTCTATTCACTCTGAATTTTGTCTGGATTCTGGTTCCGGTCTAGAGAGCGGATCCGGAATTCACCAAATTCATCAAACTAAAAGTGTTCACCAAAGTAAAACTTTAAATTCTGGCGCACCATCGATTTGGGGTGATGAGGGCTGTAAGAAAATCGATTAACTTAGTGTCTTGGTGTCTTGGTGTCTTTTCTTGTAAATTATATTCTTTAAATTAAAAAGTTTCACCGCATTTTTATTAGCTTGGTGCTTTTATTTTGACGGAAAGGCGCATCCATCGAATTCCGGATCCTGTCTCTCTCGCCCTGGTTCCGGTTCCTTACCAAAACAGCCACTAACGGCCCCAGACTACTGTCATTCTGTAAAAGTGGCCTCTGAGCAAATTAAGTTGAGTATCCCTGCACTAGCACTGTCATCACTTCATCATACCACCAACATGTACCACTGAGCGCCACAGGAAATCATTCCTGCCTGTGGCCATCAAACTGTACAACTCCTCCCTCTGAGTGGCCCATAGACTATTTCACCCACTGTCAACATGTGCACTATGAACTTAATTTAATGCAATGCAATAATACAATAACCCTATTTTACCTTTACTGTATATATTCTGTTTGTTATCTATGTTTGCCACTGTGTCTGTGTATATTTGATTTAGGTTACTATATATATTTTTGTAAATAATCTTGTTTGATTTCTTATATTTTCACTTCGAATTGCCCGGTACGGTATATCTTTCTACTCTTGTAAGGAGCACCTATAACGGCAACAATTTCCCCCCGGGGATCAATAAAGTATCTCTGATTCTGATTCTGATCATTATATCCTGTTAGACATCTGTGTAAAACTTTGTCATAATTAGTGTAAGAATTCTTGAGTTATGGCCAAAAACATGTTTTGTGAGGTCACAGTGACCTTCAACCTTCTACCGCCAACTTCTAATCAGTTCATTTCTGAAATTTGAGAGAACTCTCTCAAGGCCTTTGTGAGATATTGCATTGACAAGAATAAGATGGATGTAAGGTCACAGTGACCTTGACCTTTGACCCAAGTCCAAGTGAACATTAATGCCAGATTTGAACAAATTACTTGAAGGCTTTCTTAAGATATCGGGTTCAAGAGAACGAGACACATAACACCAGAGTGGGACGTCGGTGACTTAGTTTTAGAGCAGGCGCCTCATGTACAAGGCCGTTGCCGCAGCGGCCCAGGTTCGACTCCAGCCTGTGGCCCTTTGCTGCATGTCACCCCCCCCCCACCAAAACACTTGTCTGTCCTATACATTAAAGGCTAAAAAGCCCCAAAAAATATCTTTAAAAAAAAAAACCCATAACATCAGAGTGACCTTGACCTTTGACCTATGACCTTCCAATTTGAATCAGGTTATTGTTAAGATCAATTGGATGTTTGTGCCAAATTGAAGGATTTAAGTGTTCTTGAGATATTGCTTCACAAGAATGAGACGAACACGCGTTCACAGTGGCCTTGACATTTTTACCACCAAAATCTTATCAATTCATCCTTGAGTCCAAGTGGACGTTTGTGCCAAATTTGAAAACATTCTCCCAAATATCATGCTCACAGGCAAAGAACAGATGAAGGAACGTATGAACAGATGGACAACCAGAAAATGTAATGCTTATGGCCACAGCTAACGTCGGCACGGAGGCTTAAAAAAGGAGTATGTACTGTCAGGGTCTATCTCTGCCTCTGTCTTTTGTCATATTAAACTTTTAATTAATTTAATTGAACTCAATCCAATGCTAAATGCCATTAAAACGTAAAACAAGCCACAGGACACATCGTTATTCAAATTTCTTCACTACTTAACAGAATAAATAATGTTCTTGAGATATCATGTTCATGAGAGTGGGACAGACAACCCCAAAACGCCAGCGCAGAGGTATAAAAACATTCTTATTTTAACTGGAGTACAAAAACCTTCTGGTATGATCTAATATCAGAGACAGAAAAGCTTTCACTGGTCAGCTGTGTTTTACTCCTCTCATTCTGGATACGCTCACAAATCAAAACCAAAAGAAGGATGTAAAGTTTTATTGGATTTGAACTCCTTTACAGTGTCTGCAGCGTCGGTGCAACCCAGATGGATAGATACATGTAGTAACTGTGCACCTGCTGTTTGGTGATGTTATTGCTATGGAGAAAATAATATTTCATGTTCAATCAGAACAAATGAACACTGTCACAAATCATACAATGGCATGTTATTTGCTTTCCCTCCCGAGTATTCAAAATATGAAATTACTGGAGCTGTTTAAAAATGACAACTGCTTTTCTCTTTTTTATAATTCAATGCTTTACAAACACAACGACATTCAAAACTAAAATAAAACATACAGGAAGCCGAGAGACACGTCTTAAATTACAAATCAACAAATACAGATTTTAAAAGAAGTAACTTTAAGTTAATTGCTGTACACGTTTGGTGATATGTTCAGACAATAAATAAAGACTACAGGAACAACATGGCTTCTTCCTCTCTGGTTCTCTCACACCACTCTCCTCTTCTGGTCTTAATGCAACGTGTGCTGCTCCAGTACGTCGTCTGATGAAAATGACATTTAGCTCCAAATAGAAAACCTTCCACATTTCTGCAGTAGCAGTGTTTCTTCCCAACACCTGCAAAGCATTTGCAAGATTCGCACAGCAATACATTTAAAGATGTTACTGCTGATCAGAGAAACAGGAATGTGTTGAGGTGGTTGTTTCTGTTCTCACAAGATGGACGACACAGACGTAGGCGTTAAATCTACTTTTTGATGTCCCAGGAAAATAATATGTTGATCATGATGTTTTAGAAGTGGTGCATTTTTTTCCTGAATAAAGTTAGATATGAGGCAAATGATTCCCAGGGAAGATTTCCAGAAGAGCCGATTAGGACCGAATCACATTGTGCTGCAGTCAGTGGAGAAATGTTTGTTCACTTAGCTTTCATTCTGCTATCTGCAGCTCCCTTTCTACTTACAAGTGAAATGTCAAGTGCTCAGAATGCTCTTTAGATTTATAGTTGTTATACATTTTGAAAATATGAACAGACGTGTTTGAACAGACCGTTTTTGAAGTGTTTAGATCCAGTATTGTTTACAACCATGTTTACTTAAGTCCCAAGGAATAGCGCCAAACTTTGAAGCCAATTTTCGTAGTGGCCAAAAGTGGAATTACACCGTCATGTGACACCATGGGGCCCAAAATACTTTTCCCATAGAGTGTGCCAGTAAACCCGGAACTCCGTTAGCGCTTTTAGCACTTCCGGTTCTCTCGTCTAAAAGTCAATACGTTTTTTGAATGGGATTTTGGTAAAATGCCTCAAATAAGGTCCGTGGTTAACAAAAGCTTCAGGTTTTGTTCTACGACATAAAACATGTCAGTAAATACCCTACTTGTGAATTTTGAAGCTTTTACGTGTTTTAAAAAAGGCGGTTGCTAACAAGTTGCTCAATACGACTACAAACCCTGTCGGGGACATTAAACGTCATCACCCCCGAACAGGCGAGAGTGCTGGCAGTCCGCCATTACAGCTTCTTATTTAGCTTAAACAGTCCGATTTCCCCATTATACAATGTTTTTAAAATAAAGCGGCCGAAATCAGTTGAAAGCTTAGTGGCGGTGACGTCAAGAGTCATGCGACCGTGGAGTAGTCATGTAGTCCGTTAAAGCCTAACGTTAGCTTTTTACTTCTGGCGATCGCATTTAAGCTTCAAATGCGGTATGAAAGGTGTTCATATGTGAAGATTATCTCGCTGAACAAAACCTGTAAGTATCATAAACTTGTGTTAGCCACAGAGCTTATTTTCTGACATAATCCAAAACACAATGCAAAAATCACATTCACTTTCTCTTCCAGGAACCAGCACGATCCTAAACTTCCGGGTTTTGACATCAGCCCTGGCACACTCTATTGACTTAGATTGTAAAAGACGCCTGTAAAGGGTTTTGCACAGACTCCACCAAAATTGTTGCAGGTCTAAAAATTAATACGACCTCATGTTGTGTCAATCATGTTTGCACACTGAGTCAGAAACTGTTCAATTTTCTGCGTTTTTCACATCTGTCAGAGCCTTCAGAGACGTTTGACCAGGAATCAGGAAAGAAAATGTGGCGGTTTCAATGATTTTCTACTAATTTAGCAACTTTTCCAGGCCTGGAAAATGAGATTGTGACATTCCATCACTTTTCCAGGTCTTCTCTGACTGTGGGAACCCTGCAAAAAAAGGTGGCCAACAAAATGGATTTTTAGGGCGAAATCTCACTGTGGACAAGTGAAACTTGAATTGAATGCTATAAGGGAATTATATTGAAACATAGAAGGGACTATATGACTATAGAAAATACCTGATGTCACAGACAAGACACATAATTGTCAGTTCTCCAAGCAACTAAATAACTCGAAAAGGCTCCAAATGTGACCCAGAACTGACGGGAGTCATGAATGAGGCTTTGATGAAATCTGTCTCATAATAAGTTCAAAACGTGCAACTTTTAAAAATGTCTTAATGAGCTACATGAGTGATGTGCATCAAACATCAGCCTGAGCAAACTCTCTCTTCCGCTTCTCCCTCTGCAGCTACGAGTGGGCAGTCAAGTCCATCAGGAGACATCACTTTAATTCCAACAGGCACTCACAACAACACAGTCACTCCATCAATGGAACAAGTTTCAAAGCTGCATATACGTATGTCTTAAATGCAGTTGACACCTGAGATACCGAGCATAAGTTCATGCATGCTGTTAATATTTTTGCTTGTAACATCTGAAAGACAGGTTTATAAATAAATAAAAATGAAACTGGAAGACTTTTTTTTTTTTCAAAATATGATTATTTACAGCTACTCTGAGGAAAACATTTAACAGACGCACACTAAAGATGTGCTGGACCAGAATCAAGAAGCTACGGTGTGATTGTCAATATTGCAGGTTGTGCTGTTATAGTTTTTACATGAAGAAGACACTGCTGCACTGGATGTGCTTCCAAAATTGAGACAACATGTGGGGCCACGTTATATGAGTAGCATCAGGAAGGTCCCTTATGAAGACTTGAAGCCTGCACTGATATGTTTCCTCTCAGCCACTGAAGAAGGGTGAAGCAGGGCAAATGATGGTGGACAGCAGTACTGTTACGATAAAACACTCTTTGTACGTATTCTCAACAGTCTCATTCAATTTTGGAAACTAAGCATAAACTGAAAAGCAAATTAGATGTTGTAGATACAAATTATGCAAACAGTTAACTAGCAACTAAAAGTCTATGGCCTCTCAAGAAACCCACTGAGGCTGTGATGTGCATTACACACCATAAAAAACAAATGCTGAGACCACTTTGTCATTAGGTTCTTTAGATTACTGGGGCCCTGTTCTTACCCAAATCAAAATGGTGTACACTCTTCTCTGTAAAAACGACTTGTTAACGCAGCATGTTATCTGTCTTACATGTTGAATGCTAAGATTTAGCATTTGAGATACGCTGGAACTACAGTGGCATGCTTAAGTTTGGGAACCCCTGGTCAAAGTTTTGTTTACTGCGAATAGTCAATTAAGTAGAAGATGAACTGATCTCCAAAAGGCATGAAGTTAAAGATGAAACATGCTTTCCAACATTTTAAGCAAGATCAGTGATTTTTTTTTTTGTGTTGTACAATTTTAGAGTGAAAAAAAATGAAAGGAGCACCATGTAAAAGTTTGGGCACCCCAAGACATTTGAGCTCTCAGACAGCTTTTCCCAGGGTCTCAGAGCTTAATGAGCTTGTCAGGGCTCTGGCTTGTTCACAGTCATCGTTAGGAAAGGCCAGGTGATGCTAATTTCAAAGGTTTATAAATACTCTGACTCCTGAAAGCTTGTCCCAACAATCAGCAGCCATGGGCTCCTCTAAACAGCTGCCTAGCACTCTGAAAACTAAAAGACCTGATGAAGACTAGAAGAAGATAGCAAAGTGTTTTCAGGGAGCTGTTTCCTCAGTTGGTCATGTCAGTAAGAAATGGCAGTTAACAGGAACTGTGGAGGTCAAGCTGAAAACTCTCTGAGAGAGCTGCTCGTAGGATTGTTAGAAAGGCAAATCAAACCTCTGTTTGACTGCAAAAGACCTGCAGGAAGATTTCTCAGACTCTGGAGTGGTGGTGCACTGTTCTACTGTGCAGACACACCTGGACAAATATGAGCTTCATGGAAGAGTCATCAGAAGAAAACCTTTCCTGTGTCCTCACCACAACATTCAGCGTCAGAAGTTTGCAAAGGAACATGTGAACAAGCCTGATGCTTTTTGGAAACAAGTCCTGTGGACTGATGAAGGTAAAACAGAACTTTGAGGTATGTTTGGAGAACAAACTGTTAAACACGGGGGTGGATGGATGATGCTTTGGGCTTGTGTTGCAGCCAGTGGCACGGGGAACATTTCACAGGTAGAGGGAAGAATGGATTCATTCTGGAAGCAAACATCACAGCATCTGTAAAAAAGCTGCAGATGAAGAGAGGATGGCTTCTACAACAGGACAATGATCCTAAACACACCTCCAAATCCACAATGGACGACCTCAAGAGGAGCCAGCTGAAGGTTTTGTCGAGACCCTCACAGTCCCCCGACCTAAACATCATTAAACATCTGTGGATAGAGCTCAAAGAGCAGAGCATGAAGACGGCCCAAGAATCTCACAGAGCTAGAAGCCTTTTGCAGGAAGAATGGGTGAAAATCCTCCAAACAAGAAGTGAAAGACTGAGCTGGATACACACAGTGTTTAGAAGCTGTGATACTTGCCAAAGGGGGCGCTATTGAGCACTGACCATGCAGGGTGCCCAAACTTTTGCTTAAAGCCCTTTTTCTTTTTTGTTATTTTGAAACTGTAAAAGATTGAAATTAAAAAGTAATCTTACTTAAAATATTGAAGGAATGTGTCATCTTTAACGTCATGCCTTTTGGAGATCAAATCATCTTTTACTTAATTCTTAACAGTAAACCAAATGTTGACCAGGGGTGCCCAAACTTTTGCACGCCTCGTTAATGTTGAACGTGAAGCTAGCTCAGTTTGGGCAAGTAAACCAATTGGAGTTTAGTTTGTATTCAGGAAACTTAAACTTTTTGTCTCAGTAAAAAACAGACAAATTTCAGTGAAAATGAACCAAACTGATGAGTTAAAATTAAAACCTGAGTCACCGTAGCTGAAAATACAGGTAGCTAAAACCTCCCAACTCCATCGCTTTTGCTTTTCATGGCATTCCTTCAGTGTCACACTACGTCTACTGTAACCCTGCGTTCTTCATGTGATACATTCATGTTGGTAGGAAATTATTTTTAACTGGTCACACACAGAGCACGCTGTTAAATGTGATAAAATGTGACTGGGATGATAACGTCCACACAGAAACCAGCTGGATCTCAGTGACAGCTCCCCCAACATAGTGCGGCTAACATCCACACTGCCCAAACTAACGTCTCCCTCATTCTTGCAAACAAACAAATAAACAAACAAAACAATGCAATGACATTTGAGAGTGTACATTTGCTAAATCATTGTTGAAACCAGCCTCAGAGGGGCGCCGTCAGTTCACCAACCACGCACCGGCTGGTACTCGGCTCCTCATCCTCAGACCGTCGCTGTGAAGCCGTCAGCTGTGTAAAGACGCTGAAGAGAGAAAGGTTCCAGTATTTTTAGGGCCACTGGTCTGAAACTTGTCGGTTCAGATCAGATGTCATTCTTGCAGAAGTGTCTCCCTCCAGTCAAAGGAGTGGTTTGGTCCATGTGTGAGGGGGAGGATGGGAGGGTCCACTAATTGCCACACCCCCGTGTCTCCCTGCTCCTCGCAGGAGCAGAAGCCCAGGTAGGGGATCTGAGGACCGAGCAGAAGAGTTAAATGTTAGACTGAGAAGAAACTGAACATGCTTTTTGGATGAGAGTAAATTCAGTGTTTCCCAGTGTTCCTGTCTGTCTTCCTCCCCCTGTTTAGTTTTGTCTGTGTGCTGGCGTGGGCTGGTCCCCCTCCCTGGTTTCCCTGGTTCCAGGCTCTGCTCACAATACTCACCTGCCTGCTGTCAGCTCATCGACCACTCACTGCCAGATCGTTGTTTAACCAAGTGGTAATAACCTCACGGCCAACTAAGACATTCTTAGTAACTTCTTCCTCATGTGTTTTTTCATGTTCAGGATCATCCCTCTCCTGCACACCACACCAGCTTCCTCTCAGCCTCCTCCACTCCATCCTACAGACCCCAGATCACGACCACTCTAATTTCTTGTGACAATAAACCTCTTCATCATCTCCATCCTGTGTCCTGCACTTAGGTTTCCCTTGTGCTCATAGCAATATGAAGCTGCACTGCTTGCGTCAGTGTCATACAACATGTTGCACTCTACAGCCATCTTGTGGCATAAACAATAACACTGTTTCATCATATGAAAATTACAGTTGAGAGTTCAATATTGTCTGATTTTCTAGGCGTTGATTTGCTTTTGTTAGTTTCCTATTTGGTGTGCATGTTAAATATTTCTATATTTGGCCATTACAATTCCATCACGGTGGAAAAGCCTCTGAAATTTTCGCTCATGGTCCATTGGAAAATATAACAAGTAGTGGGCTACTACTTGCTTACTACTATTATTCCTAAACTCACAGTACTACTGATACAACATGCACAGTCCTGCACGGGTCGATTTCTAAAAACCCACACCTGCCTGTACCCATAAAGCTCAGTACGCGAACAGACACATAACCCGTCATTATGTGTAAGTCAAAGCTGCACCTGTTAATAAAAGTCCCGCAACCTGACAGGATTCGACAGGATAGATAAATGACCTCAATGACCTCTTGCCTCCTCCCATATTTTGTTGATTGACTTTTGCAACAAATGTTTAAATTATTTCTTAAAGGGATAGTGCACCCAAAACTGAAAATTCAGCCATTATCTACTCACCCACATGCCGAGGGAGGCTGAGGTGAAGTTTTAGAGTCCTCACATCACTTGTGGAGATCCAAGGGGAGAGGAGGTAGCAACACAACTCCACCTAATGGAGGCTGACGGCGCCCCAGATTCAAACGTCCAAAAACACATAACTGAAACCACAAAATATCTCCATACTGCTTGTCCGTAGTGATCCAAGTGTCCCGAAGCCCCGACATAAAAAGTTGTTTGGAAAAACGTCATTTGAATTCTGTTTTTCTGTCGGGGCTTCTTGGACGTTTTAATCTGGGGCGCCGTCAGCCATTAGGTGTGCAGTTGTGCTGCTACCCACTCCCCCCTCGGATCTCCGTAAGTGTTGTGAGGACTCTAAAACAATTAAAATCTACTGAGTAGCTCACACGAGCCAAAAAAAAAAAAAAACATTCTGCAGATATTCATTTTGGATCATGGCTGAAAATACTGGAAAAAAACAGCAGATTTCTTCTGAGCCAGAAAAAGAACTTTGATCTAAAGAGGAAGTTTGGTCTGGTAGGAATCCACAAACAGCACAAACTCATTGTGAGTAGGCGAGAACATGCAGCTCCCTGGCTGCCTCCTTGTTCACCGAGCTGGAGTCAAAAAATGACAAGTATCCAAATATGCTTAAGATTCACTGAAAACATCTCTTTGATTTGTTTTTCCCTTTTCATTTATACGCACGATTCCTCACATCTCTGGAGTTTCATCAACCATGCGTTAGCACGATGGGCATGTGGAGAAGAACTGAGGAAACCAGATGGAAGTAATGAAGGATGGACAGGAAAGTGGGATGTATTATCGGAAAGAAAATCAGATGGACTAGATAAAAACAGACCTTTCGGACTACTTGGATGAAGTCCTTGGCGCTCTGTGGGCCGCGGCCCTGCAGCTGGCGTGTGCAGGCCTCTAAGGAAGAAGCGTGGGCTACAATCAGTACGTTGTTTCCTACGGAGAGTGGAAACCCAGGCAGGATGCAACATCAGCAGTGGACAAACACATGAGCACGTAAAACAACAGAGAAAAAGTTCACCCACACAGACTCGAAAACGTCTTCCAGACGCTCCAGGAGCTCTGCTGTGAGTCTTACCAGTGTTTTTGCAGTCGGACAGGATATCTTTGGTCACTTGGTAGCTCCGGCTCATGTAGTTCTCATACGACTCGGACACAGTGAGCTTGCTGACTGGGATCAGAGGTCTGTATGGACACACACAGGGTATGTTCAGGGTTCCCACACATTTTCATGGATAAAGTTTAAAAACTTTTCCAAGACTTTTTAAGACGCCCATTATTACATTTCCACTACCATTCACAACTTCTAACATGAACAGAACTGTACAACAATAATAATAATAATAATAATAGTAAATCTGTTTTATATAGCACTTTTCTAAATACTCAAAGACGCTTTACAAAAGAATAAGCACAGAAACAGGCAAACAAAGGACACTAAAACAAAACACTTAAAAGAGAAAGAGTGGGTGGAGGATGACGGGGGAGGATTTTTAGGTGCAGTAGCTGATCCTGAAGAGATGGGATTTAAGCTGACTCTTGAATGAGGGGAGTGTGTCAGAGTTCCGGATGGCCAGGGGCAGGGAGTTCCAGAGGGTAGGGGCGGCGATGGCGAATGCTCTGTCCCCCAGGGTACTTGGTCTTGGTGATGGGGGTGAGAAGGTTGGCATCGGTGGAGCGGAGTACAGTACACTTTACTCCTAATGTTAAAAGGTGGGCCACGGACACGGAGCAGTCGAGCTACCAAAGTGGGGGACTGACCACCGACAGTTCAGTCGACCTGCTGGTTAATTTATTTGTGGAAAAAAAAGCTCTGTACCCTTGAATTATCATGCTCTACTCTCAGAGCAGTTAAAACCAAAGTGTAAGCCCCTTTCCACCAAACACTTTCGGTATGGTGCCTTTAGAACCAAAAATAACCCTTCAGACGGTACCCTTCAGATGGTACCTAGACCCTCGGTCTGTGTGTTTTGCCTTGTTTGTCTCACCTGTACGTTGTGTCCACACTGAAGTGAGCTGCAGCCAGGTCAGTGGGAGGTATCCATGCAGGCAGGGAGTTCCCAGAAACCCACTTGGTCCATTCAAAAAGCCCCGGCTCCACTCGCACCTTCAGCTTCCCGTCCTGCTGCAGACCTGTTCACACAAACACAGCTCGTCTTTAAAGTCAAACAAAAACCACTGATCCTTGTGAGACCTCTGTTACATCCCTAGCACACTACATTCGATCAATGAGCTGGAGAATGATATTACCTTTCAGGATGTTCTGTGCAGTCTGAACACATCGCAGAGACGGAGAGCAGTACACAAAGTCTATCACTGTGTTACTCTCCAACAGGGCCTCACCTGAAACAGCACGATAAACACACATACACAGTTCATAAACACATGAAACATGACCCCTGACACCGGGCGTAGAGCATCACTTTGACCTGTATTGGTGACGTACCCACTAGTCGAGCCTGTGTGGATCCAAACACAGTGATAGGAGCGTCCATGTCGTAGTCTCTCTGTCCTCCCCACAGCGGCAAACTGGGAGGCATGTTCAGATTGGAACGTACATATCTACCTGCAGGACAACAAAAACACACATTCTCCAGTGAAGGCTGCTTTTTATTAAAGTGAAGAAGAAGGAAGGTATCGTTTTGACTTTTTCCTGTCGCCTACCTGTACCTTTGACTTCTCACCTTTACTGTCCGAGCAGAGGGAGAGCCAGTGTTTGCCAAAGACCACGTCCATCCTCTCACCGTGCCGACAGACAAAAAGTGTTCGCTTAGGCTGCCTGGAGTGACTGCCACTAATCCGCAGGACCTGCTGGAAATAAAAAGCATAAATTAATTGCTTTGTAAAAATGTGTTTACATAATAGCACATATGTTCAATCTAATAATTGAAAGATACATCATGGCATGAAGTTTAAAGGTCCAGTGTGCAGGATTTAGGGGGATATAAACCTTAGGTTTGCTCACACTTAAGTTTTAGTTTTTCATTAGCTGAGGTGTCGCACAGAACCTCTTAAAAGGTTTCCTTAATCGAAGAAAGACGTTAAGGCATTTACTGCACTGAAAGAGATTTTACAACAGTAAAATTCTGTTTCCATGGAGACAATTTGTTTGCTTGAACATGCGCTTGTGATAACCTGTTGTCATGCCTAAGTATTCTTTGACAAAGTCGGCCTGATAGTAAAAAAAAAAAGTGTCAGAAGATAAGACAAAAACCAAATTGGTTGGAGGAAGAAAAAAAATCAAACTTCTAGAGGAATTCAATAAAAGAAAGAACAAACTGAAAAGTACATTTGATCAAAAATACCAGCAAACATGAAGCAATGACTGTGGGAGGAAATTGCAAGGTTTGGACGGGAACTTCGTCGCAGTGTTCAGCAGACGGGTGAGGGCGTTTGAAACCTGGTGAGTGACGCAGCACACTGTTGACTTGTGTACATGAAATTCCTCGCCAATAAAAGATCCCGTTGCATAAAACGGGGCTAGAAGAGTGCAGCTTCGGAAAGTTGAGTGATCCAACATCAGGCGTTAGGACAAATCATAGATTGACCTCTAGACAAATCTATTGTGCAAAATCAATTGCTTGTCTTTAAGGGTGTCCATCAGGTCCTCCTCTTTTCGGGATGCCGTCATTTTCCTCATTTATCACCATAAACTCAGACATGTTACCATTAAGATGATGTCAGAGGTACCTTGTGTTTTTTTTCCTTACTTTGGTTGCTAAGGTCCTCTCTGCAACGGTTGAATGAACTTTAAGCAATTCCTTAAGTATAAGACCAAGATAAAGAGAAAAACTTAAGGAAACCTTAAGGAGAAGGCATGTTTTGTGCAACCGATTTTTTTAAAGGAAGACTTAACTTAGATTTAAAGGAAAATCTTCACTTAAGGTGCTTTGTGCAACCGGCACCTGGATCTAATGTTACTGGACAAAAAAGATGACCACTCATTAGCATGTGTTGGAATAGCTGCTCGCAACAGCATTACAAATACATATACGATTTGTAACATGGATAATTCGGCTCAAGGTAAAAACCTCCCGAAACGACTGGATCAGAAGATGTGCACACAACAGCATGTTGTGGGTGAGCTGCCGGTCTCTGAGATGCTGAACAGCATCAGAGTTACACTGATCTGTAACATGAAACTGCTTTATTCAGTGTTTTTAGTGGTCTGAATTGTCTCGTCTGTTTGTTTTGGAGAAGAAGAGACCTCTGTGGATAATTCAGCTCCCGATAAAAACCTCCTGAACAATGAACACTGAAGAAATTCTAACCAGGAGAAGTTTTAGCTGGTTGCAATCTGCAATTGACCTATGGCTAAGTCCCGCCCTCAAACGCGATGAGCCAATCACAGTGCGTATAGCCATTCCCATATACTTGGACATTCTCTGCCTGGACGTCCATTGAAATGCATTACAGAAAGTCAGTTTTGTTCGGTTTTATGAGCTTTTTC
>NC_065507.1:5136788-5144412 GCF_006386435.1 Epinephelus moara | reverse complement strand
CATCTCTAGCTAACGTTGGCTAAAGTTAGCCTAACGTTAGCTCCTAGCTGCGTTGTTCATCATGTCACCTTGTTTGCTGGGAGTTCATTAGCCTATTGTGTTCTAGTTTTGTACTTTGTTGATCGTACATCACAAATGCGGTATGAAAGGTGTTCATATGTGAAGATTGTCTCGCTGAACAAAACCTGTAAGTATCATAAACTTGTGTTAGCCACAGAGCTTATTTTCTGACATAATCCAAAACGCAATGCAAAAATCACATTCACTTTCTCTTCCGGGAACCAGCGCGATGCTAAACTTCTGGGTTTTGACGTCAGCCCTAGCACACTCTATTGTCTCCTGCAAAATGCCGTGTACTGTGACACCTGCCATAGTGCCGGTCACTGAATGTTGATAGTTTGTCCGAGTGAGTGGAGCGGGGCGTGGCTTAGCCATAATTCTCCGCTAGACACCACCAAATCCCCCTAAACTTTACACACTTCATCTTTAAATACAACCATCAGCCCTAAAAAAATCCACCTGCATTGGATGACAAATGAGACTAAGGGTGGGCGTGTCTCCGGGACTGCTGTTATCAGGGCGTCGGCTGTCCAGCAGTCCGTCAAACATCCCTCTCTCCTTGCTGCTCTTGTCACTGGGCCCACAGCTGAAGAACGAATGGGAGCTGTGGTGGGCGAGCAGAACAGACATTATATAACCACGTCATTTCTTTCACTTGGCATTTACAAAAAGCTGAGTCATGGAGTCTTTTGGCAGCGGCTAAAATACTTTTTGATATGTTACTGAGGATTTTGTTTAATTGTACTACTTTGGAAAATAAGCTTAGCTCTGAAGAAGCACAAAGGAATTTTGAAAGAAGCGCAGGAGCAGCACACTGATGGGATGTTGATCCTGGAGCATGTCCTTCTTGGCAAAAGTAGTCAGTTTGAGTGTGTTCACAATGACACTCTGTCAGTCTCATTTTGATATTTCTTAAGTACAAGACGACATTTTGATCTGGTTGTTGCATTATAAAAAGTTGAGGGGTCAGTATATTTATTAGGAAACACACTCCAAGACTGAATTTACATTGAATTTAATGGTAATTTAATGCAGTTGGATACACTAACATCTCTATCCTGCACTGGAGAACTATCAGGTTTTAAAGATGTTATTGAAGATCTAATTGTACTTTATTCTCTTTCAGTGTCAAACAGGTGTTTTATGTATATTCTATATCACAATGTTTTATCTATTTATCTTGCTTTGGGTAACTGAGACCAGCTCTTGAGTGAGTGTGAGGTGCTCTGCTCACCCGTGGAAGACCCAGGTGTCCGACTCATCCGCCAGACTCACATAGTTCTCCGGCAGCAGGCCAGACAGCCCAGAAGCCAGCGAGGTCCCGTACACCCAGCCCTCACTGGTGCTACTCTGATCCACCGGAGACATGAAGACAAAGTCGCCAGGGACCAGCTCCAGCTCGTCCTCGTTCTGAGGCATGTAGGGATACATCACCCGCAGTGTCTGCAGAGGCACGTCGACATTTAGAACAAACAATCATGCTGTTGGTTAATAGATGTCTGTGAGCAGTGTCAGTGTGAGTATTAGCCACCTCATGGTTTGCAAAACGAATGTCCCGGGAGAACAGGACTGCCAGCCAATCACAGCCCAGCTTGACTTCGATTCCCTTGGCCAGTTTCTCCAGTGATGGGAGGTGATTGGTGGGGAAGTTGTAAGCCAGAGTTACGTGGAGCTGCTTCTTATGAGGCTCCACATGGACCTCTGGAAAGATGAGACAAGACTTCGGTTTACACCCAGTATGTCACATACAAAATATATAGCCTTTGTTATCTGTACAAAGTTAAAAAATAATCTGTTGCAGCAGCAGCAGTGGGGTAAAACTGCACAAAGCATCAGAGAGGAGTAAAAATCAGATTTGGACAACATGCTCTAATCTGTCTCTTTACCAGAAACAGAAATATGACAGAGCATTAGCACTAACACCACGGCTCTAATCTGATTTGGCACTTAGCTGCCTGATATACTGTTTGGCAGTCAGTCTCATTTTCGCCTGTGTTTAAAAAAGTCTCACTGACAGACTGAGTGAGTGATTTAATAACCCAGCATGACCGCCGCCCTGACCAATCACTTACCGCTGCTGGTTGAAGAGACAGCAGGTCGCCACACATTACATGGTGATTACATGATGATGCTCAACTCTACACCGCGATGAAGACGGTTAAGGTGGGACAGACAGACAGGAAGACGTGCAGCTAAGATCCTAAACATGCTCCAAACCCAGGTCATTGTGGGTATACAGTGTATCATGGCTCTTACCTGCCTTCCTGGCGGCCTCTGTGGCGAAGTCGGCCGCAAACTGCTTCAGGATGTCAGCCACCTGCTCCTCCACGAAAAGACCAATGAAGTTAGAGGATGTGTAGAGTTCAAGCGGCAGCGGGCTGGGGAATCGCCCCCGCCACTGCTGGACGCAGGTCTGAAGAGCCTCACATAGAGCTTCTACTTTGTGGTCTGCACACTGTGAGGAAGCAGAAAGGACGATGTCACTTTATCTATCGGCTGTTTGTCTTTCAGACAGAAGTGTCTATTAACCTCCTAACAAATTTCTTCAGACATAACAGGACATTTATGTAAAGTACCACAATGCCTGGATGATATTTGGCGTCTGGTGCGTGAGAGGAAACGTGGCTCTGCTGAGAAATGCAGCGAGTTGGAAAGTTATGATATGAAGGAAGTAAAATGTTCTCTCAAAGGCTGAATCTGTGATGGATTTCAAAATTTATTTGGCCACTGACAACTTCTTCATGACCACCGTGAGCATGAGGAACACTCGCCCACCTCTCTATCTGTAAATCTTCTCTCATTTTTATTATTAACTATTAAACAGAATATTCTGTTGCTGACTTTTGACTGTCCGACTGATTGGAAGATCTCATTCAGGGCGCCCTATTTAAACTGCTCTGGCCTGCCTACTGTTGCTGCTTCCTCTGCAAGCCGCTTTGCAACCTGCCTCCACCCCAGCTCCTCCTTTTCATGCTGTGTCTGACTTATCAATGTCATTTCTGTTTGTCATTGATGCTGCTCTGTTCTGTTCCCAGGGGTCTTTACTACTGCTTTCTCTGCCTTAGGCTTTCCATGTAGGCACATGGAAGGGCAGGGAGGTTTGCTCTCTCTACTTCAGGCTTTCGTCATATGCGTGTGGAAGGGCAGAGAGTTTTGCTTTCTCGGCCTCAGGCTTTCCTCGTATGCACGTGGAAGGGCAGACAGGTATGCTCTCTCTGCCTCAGGCTTTTGTAGGCTTTGTGTAGGCCCAAGGAAAGGCAGAGAGGCCCCAGAACAGAGCCATGCAGCCAAATATCATACTGCAAATGGAAATAAAGATTTCTTTGACTAAAGTGGTCCTGACTTAAGTACCCATTTGGTTGCAACTGCGTTATTTGAAAAAGTAATTAGTTACCTGTGTAGTTAGCCCCAAAGGTAGTGGAATTACAGTAACTTTTAAAGTCCCAACACTGCTGGTTTCACGCAGTTCCACTGACTGACAGTCATGGCAGTGATGCATAAAGAAGCTGTCAAAGCAGGATTTAGAATATTGTCTATGTAAATGTTTTATTAGTAAGGAAATTCAATCAACAGATTTATCAGTGAATGTAAAAAAAAAACGTCCATCTTTTTTCACGAGACAACTGTTGCCAATGAGAAAAAAATAAATATTATAGAGTGGTGTGACATGAAAACAATCTCCTCAACAACTTAAAAGGAGCTCATTCACAATTTCCTGGTTTATAGAAATGATTTAATCTTGGCATTAAGGAGGGGAAACATGATGATAAATATCTGGGGAATGAACTCAGAACCACTGATGACCTTTAACCGTCAGTGTTCATAAAATTGCTCAGTGTTAGTTGAAGTTTGGTTCAATTCTCCGACTCACCATGAAGAACTGGCAGAGGGTGATGTGTGGGAAAATGTTGTGGGCTTTGTTTTTGCCACAGGTGACCCGGCTCTGTTGCCAGAAGTGGGAGAGCTGGTTCTGTAGTGGTCCGCTGGGTCGCAGGTAGAGGACAAACTCCCTGGGCAGAGGGTCGTCCAGGAACGGGTCGTCCACATGGGAGAACAGCCTGAGTGGGGAATCAAGGGAAAGACTCAGCTCTAACTGTGCTGTGTCTTCACATAGAGCCTTTATTCTTCTATGTTGCAGCTTTGAAGAAATCCTGCTGAGTCACTTGTGGCACATATATAACGTTAAAAGAAGCAGACAGCCTTAGTGGAAATAATTTCAGCTGTGTGACCAGTTCAGCGAGGCCGGCACAGTGAAGCCCTACAGCTCCTTTATAATTGGAACATTTTCTGTTCTGAACCGAGAGTCTGGGACAGAAAACTTTTCCGCCTCTCCTGCTGCTTCGCTGGTAACATCACTCTCGCCCCGCAGCGATGACAGCAGAGAATTTAAATGAATAAACTTTCATTCAACATTTCAAGTGATTCGAATGAAGATTTCTTCATGTGCGTGGTTAATGGTGAAAACAGGCTCTATCTTTTCACCAGGGCTGTTTCTGACATGCTGTGTAATTGGTGGATAGCATCGGCTTTCTTATCTGGAGATTTGTTGGTCACAGAGATTTAGTCAGTCTGTCCGGGGGAATTTCATGAGACTCTTTTAAGTATTTATTATTTAATTTGTGGCTGTGTTGAGATTTTCAAAAGAGACCACATCATAATGAAAACAAAAACAGACAGCCGCAGTAAAACCTTTAATTTAAATGGGTTTTTTTTCTGAACTTTTTTGTTATGGACCTTCACAAAATGTCGAATCTGGTAAAGTGAAATGAAAGTGTATTCACTCCCTTTGCTATGACAGCGAGAAATTAGGGATGCGTTCCAACTCACATACTTTTTCTTTTACCTTTAGTAAGTACTGCAGCTGCCCTAAGGAAGTACGTACTGTTGCATGCAGTATGCACACAATTGGGACATACTACTTCCTCATAACGTCACACCTTTGACCCTTTTACTAAAACAAAATGCTGTCAAGCTCGTCAGAGACAGAGGAGAGACTTGATGTTGTTGTTTTGCAACAAGTAATAACTGCATACAGTGTAGTTTCTAGCACATTATATTCACGGTTACATTAAAATTACATTTATATTTACATTTCTCTGTCATTGCTCAGGAGATGTGACGAATCAATCGCTGCACAGTGGACTGTGGGTCAGAATAGCCTAAAAAGTATGCTGGCTTGCATACTGCAAAATTGGACCACATGTAGCAGAACATCCTGGTATTTTTGGCATACTGCATTTGACATGCTATGTACTGAGATGTACTAAATCTTTTCTAACATACTACAATATAGTATGGTAGATACCAGTTAGCTTTAAAAGTAACCTAATTATTTAAATAAGTCCACCTGTGTGCAGTTTAAGTGTCACATGATATCAGTATATAACCACCTGAGCTGAAAGGCTCCAGAGTCTGCATTTAAATGTCCACCCTCTGGACCTGCGGACTGAGAGCTCGTGGTCTTGAGTCGTACGTACTATGATGCTATGATGAGGTGTTTTTTTTTAATACAGGAAAGGAATTTGTGTGTTACAGTTAAAACTGGCCTGACTCAGTTATAAACAGGTTTTCAGCAGCTTCCTGTTACGCAACAAAACACATTACAATACAGAATAAAAACAGAAACAACAAAGAAACATCTGAAACTGAGCACCATTAAATCCATTATTACATAATGGGAAAGAATGGTGCAGCACAACAAACTTGCCAAGAGAGGGCCACCCACCAAAACTCACAGACCAGGGAAGAACGGCGTTAATCAGAGGTAAGAGAGAGACCCCAGGTGTGTATATACTGCGATCATGTGACACTTTCATTGCTCACAGGCGGACTTTATTCGACTCATTAGGTGACTAACTGGTAGCTCCAGGTATTAATTATTCTGAAAATTTATTACAGGTTGTAGTGCAACAAAATAGGAAAACATCCAGGAGGGGTGAATACTTTTACAAGGCACTGTTCAACCTCTCCAGCAGAGGGCAGTATAACACACATTTTCCCCTGACCTGTGATGGGTATACATGTGAATGTACTGTAAACACATTTGTTGTTTTATCTCACCAGTCACATGCTGCCTGCACACTCCGACCTCCCGTTGACACCAGAGCTTTCAGCCTGTAGAGGGAAAGAAAATAAATCTGATTACATCCTCAACAATGCTTAGAACATTTGCCCACACTTTACTCATCTGTATTCTGAACAGTATGGGACTAGTTAGTGCACTGCAGCAATGAGAAACCCAGAGAAGTAAGGACATTGATTCTGTTCTCTGTACTGTAGTTTGTGTCCTCAGGAGTTTTCTGGCAGCAGATGGTAAATAAAAGGAGAACTGCTCTGGCTGCACACCTATGTGGAAACTCTGTAAAACAGTTACAGAAATAATATGGAAAAAGTCGTTGACAGAACTGAACTGCCACTGGAGTCGGGAACAAACATCACTGGAGAAAGATAACTGGTGAATTATTCAGCGTTTTCCTAGTGTAACTGGCTGAGGTGAATATCTGTACTGAAATTCGGCTGCTGTCAACTCAGAGAGAAAAACATCACAATGTCAAATGGAAATTATTTCTTTTCTTTTACTGGTTAGAGGTTAGAGAAGACTGTATTTGGCAGTGGTGGAGGTCACAAACTATTTTCTACCATCCCTAAAATTACCGTTAAAAGCTTTTGTTCACGCCTCTTTGCCTAAACATTTACTGAAGGTAATGAGACTTTTATTTTGATACGTTTAGACTGACTTAATTATTTTAAAGCTTCATTAATTAATTTTGAAATTGGGGACTGAAACCAGATGTCAACAGTTGGCTCTTTACAGATTCACCTGTCACAGAGCAACATGATTACTGATTTGGAGTCACGTCTGTGTCCCCCTTATTACATTCACTCTCTTCCTAACTCTGTTTTTTAAGCGGGATTTGTACTTGTGCGGCAGAGCCTACACCGTAGCCTACGCACGTGTCCCACGCCGTTGTGAGCATTTATACTTGTGCGGTGGTGTGTCTGTGTCACTCTGCAGTTACACCTCCAAAACACTAGTCGGCGGTGGGGTTTCTGTGAAGTAAGGATGGGTACCGAGTTCGGTACTTTTATTGGTACCGACCGAATTCGGCCGGTAATCCATCGGTACTTTTATTGGTACCGACCGAATTCGGCCGGTAATCCAGAGTATCGCTTCACGTAAAATCAAACGGTATCACATTTCGGTACCTGAACGCATCCTAAAATCAAACGGTATCACATTTCGGTACCTGAACGCATCCTTGGGACTTTGAGAGTGGAGGAGTGATGTTTTCGCTGCCTATCGTGAATGCAGCATTGTACGCACGAGAGCGTGATCACATCAGTGGCAGCTATCAACAATGCAGCATGGCTGAGAGAAACAGGTCGAAGGTGTGGCTCCATATCTCAAAGTCTGATGCAGACTATGCGCGCTGCAATATTTGCGACGCAAAATGCAAGGCCAGCTACGGAAATACCTCAAACCTGAGGAAGCACCTGGTTAAGCACAAGGTGTTTTTAAAGGCTGACGACTGCACAGTATTTGATAGCCTGAAAGTTAAGGCTA
>NC_065507.1:5079864-5136154 GCF_006386435.1 Epinephelus moara | reverse complement strand
TGTATAAATTAGCCTAGCAGCTAGCAGAGATTTCCTCTGCTCATATGAAGCCAGGATAAATCACACACAAGACTTAAAATGCTATTTTTGTGGAGGCTTTATTGTCTTCACAATTTATTGTTTCTTATCTGTGAAATTAAAGTAAATAAAAGCTTTGTTTCCACTGAGGGAAATGGTTTCAGTTTACAGAGAGACAGGAGGTCTGCGTCACTGTGACGTGTGGTTACATTTCTGGTGAGGTTGAATATACAAGTACTGAAAATGATTTAATGTAAAATTTCATAGAGAAAAACAGCACCTACTGCTACACCAATCTGCGTCCCTACACCAAACAAGTTCTCGACTCCACTAACCATGACTATCCATGATAGGATATTGCTAACGTCGGGGCACCACAGTGAAGATGATGGTATAAAAACAGGAATAAAATGTTTTGTCTATAAATGTTAATAGGTTGTTGTTTATTAAAATATTAGATTTGTTTTGAGTCAAAACATCCTGTATGTGAATAACTATTGTTCAGTTTTTTTTCATATTTTTAAAACTCTGTATGCAAAATATGAAAGAAAGTAGCTAATAAATTGGTATACAGAGATTTGATATAATTGTTCTGTGTTGAAGTTGTCTGCTTGTCTTTATATTTGAAAATAAAAAAAAGACC
Source organism: Epinephelus moara (assembly GCF_006386435.1). Taxonomy (NCBI): domain Eukaryota; kingdom Metazoa; phylum Chordata; class Actinopteri; order Perciformes; family Serranidae; genus Epinephelus; species Epinephelus moara. The sequence continues at coordinate 5,135,493 of NC_065507.1, read as the reverse complement.
TTGATCAAACAGAAAACATTTGCCATAGCAAAAAAAGCACAAGAGTAATTACGAACGTTAACGATGGTGCTGCTTCATTTAGATGTCCCAATAAACCAGTGTACATAATTTCAGGGATAAATTTGAGTAACTGTATTTTATTTTCAACCATGCACAAATGCGCCATGATGTTTTTGCACAATGATGTCAGTGTGTCTGCACTGACGAACATTTCTGCCCAAAGTGAAATGTCTCAACATCTACCTGGTGGACTGGTACATGTGTACAGTGATGTTAGCTCAGGAAGATGAATCATTTATTCACACAACTACAGCCTGTCCTCGGACCAATGGTACTAGTAGTTTTAAACTAGTTTTGTTTTCCGATAAAACAAACCTGTTTCAGTTATCATGTTGTTTATTTTTTCCACTCTCACCTTTAAATCCAGAGTGAGTAATTGTACATTTATGTCATACCAAGCACAGATTGATGCTGACAAAGTCTGGGGGCAGAAAAATATGGAAGAAGAAGAGTCAGTTCCTCAAGATGATACACAGCATGTGTGGGCAGACATTAACATACGCTCCTTTCATAAGAAGGACTGACTCCCCTTAACCACAATGTAAGACTGCCAGTTAGTTGTGACAGAGTGATTCGTCCATTAGAAGTGTGTCATGTCTTCAGTGATGAACCTCACAGCGCATATTAAGATTTACTATCAGCTCTTTCAGGCTGAACAGCTGAAGAGACCGATCAGTCAGTGACAAAGAGAGCCGTGTGAACGCTGAACTGAACGTCTTCAAATCAACATATCTAAGTCCTGATTTAACAAACCAAACAAGACTGCAGCTGATAATAAAGACAGCTGTCTCCATTGTCATTTCACCATTGTGCAGGTTTTAATTTGCTGGGACGTGTGATGAATTAACAGAGATTAAAGACGCAGACAGAACAGCGATTCATCCATTCATGCCTCCGTCCTTACCTCAGCAACACCTGGAGGCTTTGGCTGATAAGCCGGAGAAAGAAAAGGCAGCTCAGATTTTTCATATTAGAGCCGCAGAATCTAATTAGCTGCCACTCAGAAGATAAGAGCTTGTACATGCTAATGTGGTTTTCATCTCTGGGGAGCGAACGGCTTCCTCAGCACGGCACGAGATGCTGTTCCTGTGGGACAGGATGGACCGTGGAGTTGCTACAGAGAGGTGTGTGTGTGTGTATGATTTCATTAATGAACTGCAGGATATGATTATTACAGGTCTTTGAAGGTGGCTGCACATATGCTCCGACTGCAAACCAATGATTAGGTTATATTGCAATGTGCCAATAATGTGTATTTTGAATTTGTATTTTTATGCCTTCGTGCTGGCGATAGCCATGGCTATAGGCATTATATTTTTGGGTTGCCTGTCCTTCCATCCAAATCTTTTTTGTGTGTGTGTGTGTCTGGCTTTTCTGCCTTTATTTGATAGACCAGAGTCAGCATGAAGGAGGCAGAGAGAGGGGATGACATGCAGCGAACAGCTGTGGGCTGGAATCGAACCCACGGCCACTGGTAGCCTTTGTACATGGGGCGCTCCCCGTCCGTCCAATTCTTGTAATCACAATATCTTGAGAACACCTTGAGGGAATTTCTTCAAACTTTGCACAAAAGTCCAGTTGGCCTTAACAATACACAGATTAGATTTTGGGGGGCATACATCAAAGGTCAAGGTCATTATGACCTTGTCTGTCTTAACCTCGTGAATGCAATATCTAAAGAACACCTTGAGGGAATATCTTCTAATTTGGCTCAAACATCCACTTGGACTCAAGAATAAACTGATTAGAATTTGGTGGTTGAAGGTCAAAGGTCAAGGTCACTGTTACCTCATCTGTCTCATTCTTTTTAACAGGATATCTCAAGAGCACCCTAAAGAAATTTCTTTAATTTTGGCACAAATGTCCACTTAGACTCAAAGATGAACTGAGTAGATTTTGGTGGTCAAAGGTCACTGTGACCTTGCATCTGTCTCATCCTTGTGAATGCGATATCTCAAGAATACCTCAAGGAAATTTCTTCAGATTTGACACAATGTTCATTTGGGTTCAAGAATGAAGTGATTAAAATTTGGTGGGCAAAAGTCAAAGGTCACTGTGACCTTGCTTTTGTCTCATTCTAATGAATATGATATCTCAAGATGGCCTTTAGGGTGTTTTCTCAAATTTGGTACAAATGTCCACTTAGACTCAAGAATGAACTGGCTAGAATTTAGAGGTCAAAGGTCACTGTGATCTCACGAAACATTTTTTTGGCCATAACTCAAGACTTTGTATGCTCATTACGACAGAATTTCACAAATATTCTAACAGGATAAACTTATGAAGTGATGACATTTTATAACCAAAAGGCCAAAGGTCAACTTCACTGTGACATCATAATGTTCTGCAAAAACACTTTCCTGGCCTTTACGCAGCGTCACATCTCAGGGACAGAAGGGGAGACATTTGGTCAGACACTGAATTGGTGACTCTAATCTTGAAACTGTGTTGACTGTATAAATCTTCTGTGCTGTCGGGGGGAAGATGTGTGTGAAGCATTCATGTTTTCACAGACATGGACGTTAACTGTAACTGCAACTTATTGGTGCACGTAGGCATTCAAACATGAGGCAGTAATTGTAGTTGCCTTTTTTTTCTTTCTATAACTATAATAAATCATATGTGTCATGTGAAACAGGCTGCTCGCAGTCCACAGTAAATTATAACCCAATTCTGAGTCTGTTGAGCCTCTGTTTTAGCTTCTCCTACTGCAGCTTATTATTTTGGTTCTACAACCCGAAAATTTACTATAATTGAGTCTCACTGCTCACAACAGTCCTGTTTCCAGCTGCAGGCAGCTGTTTCCAGCTAACAAGCTCTGATAAACCCACTGAGCGCGACCTCCTCAGCACCAAACAGCAGACAGACTCAGTTAGCATCAAGACAGCGAAAAGAGGAACATCTAGCTGCTGCAGAGACAGAAATTTCCCTCAGAAGAAGACAAAATACTAAAAGGAGAGTACTGAGTATAAATTATATACTGAGTGCCCTGGTGAAATGTCAGGAAGGTATGAAGGTTTGAAAAATAGATACTGCCCAAGCCTTGTGAAAACTACACTTAAATTTGTCAGGTGATCAGAAACATGATTCCAGATTAATGTTGCTCTGTGTCTGCTAAACGTGGGTCAGCAATTATTGCTAAAATGTGATCAGTAGCAATTCAAGATGGCTTTAATACCATTTTAATAAGCGTAATTCGTAAATACAAAAGACATTTCAGGTTGTTGTAAATGTTGAGAAGCAACATAAAAGTATGCTGTCCAATGTTAATTTCGTTGACAAAAACTATGACGAAAATGTCTCATCGTCGACCGTTTGTCCATGATGAAAACGAGGCGATGACGAGCTAAAAATAGATCTTGATAATACAAACTAAGACAAAATCTATGTTTCATTTTCGTTGACGAGACGTGACAAAAATGTTAGTGGTGGACTATCGGATATTGAAAGAGGGGAGAGGTTGTGCTTTGGCGACTACAACTAGACTAAATATGTGTGATGATTATGAGGCTTTCATAGTTTTGATTTTTTTTTTAAATCTAAGTTGATGTTGGTTAATATCTTGTGGATTGAGTTTATTCTTCTACGAACAACCTCTGAAACATGATAAAGACCTTCCTGGGACACTAAAACTGAAACCCATTTCGAGTGAATCACGCAGCAGGAAGGAAAAAGTGGGTTTTTATAGATGTGACTCCAGTAAATTTGTTGACTATGACCCGATGTATTACATCAACAGAGGGCAACCGATCTGTTTTTTGGAAACCATAAGTGCTGGAAGGTCAGAGTAAAACTGGTCCGTGTACGCAAATCGCAAATCATATCTACCGAGAAAAAACAAAACCACACCACAGTGAGCTCAGTAAGCAGCAGCTCTGACCACAGCGAATACAGGCAAATACATCAGTCAGCTCACTGGTGCGCTGGCGGCTGCTTGGGTTTTATGAAGCTGCCATGTCCCACAGGTGTAGACCTACATACCATTGCATATGTGTGTGAGAGAATCAGAAAGAAGGAAGAGAGAGCGAGAGGCAGCCGCTGAAGGAAGCTGTTTAAGGAAGGGCCTTAAACCACTTCAACACACACCCACACACCAACAAACAGTAAATCAAGCCTGCGATGGGGAGCATAAAGGAAAAGCTCTGCCGCACACTAACACCTGGGTTACACTTGGCGTCAGTGACGAGCCGATACCTGACTGAAACACAGCAGGCTTTCACAACCATGAGAAAGAACTGGAAAGGAGAAGTGGGTCCTTTTGTCATTGCGTTAGTCAGTGCGCGAGTCGAGCAATGTGTCACTTACTGTAGATAGTCACTCAAATGTAATTTTACTTATTACAGGAAATATGTAATACTGACAACCATATGTATCATCCGTGCTGCTTAAAGTTCACAGTGTCTGTATTATCCTTAAACTACTAGATAAGACTGCTAGATAAGCAATGAATTTGACCTCTGAAATGCGCCATCATAACCACAGTAGTCGTTGTTAGTCAGTCATAACTGCAAACAGAGGAGACAATTTTTCCCGGTTCCTTGTTTGTCGTGACAAACGTACAGCTCAACAAAAAGGGGACTGCACAGATGGAAAATGTTGCTGCATCAGAGAGATATGAATCTTAAATACATTACAAGTATGACTTATGCAGACAGTAAATGGTTTTCACAATCCAACTGGCCAGTCACTAAACCCATCCACTGAGCTTTGATTGCCTGATCATACTTTGTGACTTTACCATGGCACAGCTAGCCATGCATGTGGAACTGGATACAGCATCGGAGGTGGGACCCGTCATTCTTTTGAAAATTGCTCAGCAGCGCCAGGCCACCAGGACGTACGCCAGGCTTTAAGGACAATTTTCGTAGTGATTTAACGGTGGAATTACAACTTCTGGATCCATCATGTGATGCCCTGCAGCCCAAAAAGACATTCTCATTGATGTACATGACAAAACGTCTGTAAATCAATGGATACATTTTTTGAGTGTCACAACCCCGCAAAATCACTCATTTTACTATCAGGATTTGATCCATTCAATCCAGTTACAGTTGGAAAACTCTAGAAGAGTGCGCCTACTCTATGGGCTGCAAGATGCAGAAGCAGTGCACGTGATCCCCTGTGGCCCAAAAAGCATTTTCCCCATAGACCACCATTGTAAAAGAAACATCTGTAAAACTGTTGACAGGACACCTCAAACTGCAAACAAGGTCAGTTATGAATCTTTCTATTCTAATTTTTTTCCATGGAGGTTTTCTGTTTGTAAAACTTTCCTGAGGCCGAGATAAGTGATTTAAAAATCTGTGACGTCATCACAATGTAAAGTCTATGAACCAGCAGGAGAAACTTTACTACACATATTCAATGGGCCGCCTACCGCAGAAGTAAACCCAGAAGCTAGAAACCTTTTTGGACATATGCGCCAGGCGAGCAACTCCACTGTAATAAGTAGGCATGAAATCAGTCGTTTTAACAATCAGGATTTGATCCATTCGCTCCAATGACAACTGGAAAAGTCTAGAAGAGTCGCACAATTTAATTATTTTATCCTCATCCAAGTTAGCAGAGCGCTAAACTGGAAACAGCTGGCTCGACTGGCTGAAGACTCCAGTGCGCCTGCTCTTTGGGCCGTACAATACGGAAGCAGTGCCGATCATCTGGGTAATCTTACATTTTTCAATGCGCCGGGCGAGCAACTCCACTGGAATGAGTAGTCGCCATCTTGGCACCCAGTATCTACGTATTAATACAAATCTGTGGTAAAAGCCAGAGTTTACACTTTGTGCATGACGTCATGTATCGAGTCATCAAGTGTGTATTTAAGACCCATAATGCTCCCATTTAAAATGAGTGAGTCAGACACATTAAAAAGTTTATCTCCAAGTCATGTAGATAATGAGCTTCTTATCTACAGCTGATCAGGTAGCAGCAGTTTCAAACATTTCAGCTGACGAAGCTGCTCCTGAGAAAAAGCCTATGTCGCACTTGGAGTCATACTTTTTCCAAATTCTGGTTAAATTGAATGAGCACTTAGTTTCCAAGACGTAAAATAAACAGCAATGAGCAACTGCACCACAGACCAAACATTATTTCAACATTAGGCAGCCTAATCATTAGAGTATCCGTCATTGATCGCATGATGACACAATGTGTGACCAGTCACTTGTAATTAACATCCAGGAGTCACAAATTTGGTTGAGTTTGTTGGCGGGGGTGGGAAGTAATGTATTACACGTAACTCACAAGTAAAAAAAGTAGTCTTTTTTTAAGGAAGTGACACTGTCTAAAAATGGCTTAATATGAAGCTGAGAGGCTTCGGCACATTACAGCAGAAAGTGTGGCCTTGATCATTGCACAAGAGTTGTTTCTAAGAAAAATGTGGACAAACCCACATCAGCTTCTGAAGCCTGAGTTTATGACACCACTATTAGAAAGACGTGTGAACAACACTTGACTGATTCTCAGGACTTCTGGGACTGCGCTCAACGAACAGATGAGTCACAACTGGATATTTGTGGCTGGCACAGCCCCTGTTATGTCTGCTGAAAAGCAAACACTGCATTCCACGGCAGGACCCTCGCATGTGGTGGCAGCGGTGTCTCGGTTTGCAGATGCTTTGCCTGCATCAAGACTGCTCAGTCACCTCATGATTCTGAGAGAATTCTGCAGAATCACATCAGGCGCTGTGTTCATGGGCTGAAGCTGGAGCAGCACAGGGTCATGCAGTGTGACAATCATCCAAAACAAACCAGAACTAACACATGAGACTGGAGAGCGAGAAATGTACAGCTCTGGAACAGCAAAGTCCAAAATCCAAAGCTTGTACAAGCAACTCCTGCTCGAGAGCAAACAAATGTCACCGAGCTGAAGTGTATTTATATCGAGGAACGAGCCAAAATTCCTCCACAACACTGTGTGAGACTGAGCAAGTACTACTGTTCGTGTTCAGCTGCACTTACTGCTGCTAAATGTGGTGTGACCAGTTACTGAATCTAAACGAGACATTATCACACAGAGACTTGTGGTATTGCATAACTCGCCACTTTAAACAAATCGTCTGAGGATCAGTCCTGAAATATATATCACAGTTTGTGGTTCTTAACTCTGAGCGCCTTTTGGTACTGATGTTTCCATCAAAGGTTTGAAATTCACTGCAGAAACTGTGTTAAAATACAGAAAAACTTTGCTGCCCTACAAAAGCTGACTGCAACTGTGAATATTGAAACTGAGGAAAATGGCTTCAGAGTATTTTGATTGTCCAGCGACTTATCAAATACGTACTCATGAAATCATTTTTATGGCTGAAAAACCAGGGATTTGACCCCCTGCACTCCGCCTCTGTATCACCTTAAACAGCTAAAGTGCAGAAACTAAAACTTTAGTGTCTTATCTTTTTCACTGGGAGGGAAACTGTTTTAATTTTTCACTAGATGCCTGTAAATGTCTGTTTTAAAAGTAGTAAGAGAAAAAATTTTAAGCAACCCTCAGGTATTATTTTGTTGTCACTTCTAGGGCTGGGCGATACGACGACTATGTACGATATATTGAAATATTTTTAAGCAAGATGTACATTTAGACAACGTTTCGATATAGAGTCAAGTTGCGTTACATGACGCATACCAGTGTTCATCTCTCCTCTGTCATACTCTCCGTACAGCTCCACCCCACTCACTCACTCATAAGTTCTCCGGCAACACATTACACCATACCCTACGCTGTAGCCTGACGTGCACCTCTCCAGAACTACGTGTCGCGGTGACGCAGACCTCCTGTCTATCTTTGAAAGCTGAAATGAAGCTTTAATTTACTTTAAGAAGAAGAAACAATAAATTGTGAAGACAATAAAGCCTCCACAAAAATAGCATTTTAAGTCTTATGTGTGATCTATCCGCCATAGGCTTGTGCTAATAACGTTAGCATGTTATATTTGTTTGGAAAACGTGTTTAGTATAAGACAGTTGTTTTGTCAGTGAACCTTGTGAGCTGTAATGGAGCTGAATTTTGTAACGTTACCTTTGTTAAATGTTGCTGTTGTCCCTGGCTCCATATGAGTAGAGGAAATCTCCGCTAGCTGCTAGGCTAATTTACACCATGTCAAATGCCATAGGCTTGTGCTAATAACGTTAGCATGTTACATTTGTTTGGAAAACGGTGTTTAGTATAAGACAGTTGTTTTGTTGGTGAACCTTGTGAGTTGTAATGGAGCCAGATCTTGTACTGTTACCTTTGTTAAATGTTGCTGTTGTCCCTGGCTTCATATGAGGAGAGAAAATTTCTGCTAGCCGCTAGGCTAATTTATACAATGTAAAATGTCATAGGCTTGTGCTAATAATGTTAGCATGTTGTATTTGTTTGGAAAACGTGTAGTATAAGACAGTTGTTTTGTCAGTGAACCCAGTGAGTTGTAATGGAGCTGAATTTTGTAACATAACCTTTGTTAAATGTTGCTGTTGTCCCTGGCTTCATGTGAGGAGAGAAAATGTCCGCTAGCTGCTAGGCTAATTTATACAATGTAAAATGCCTCCAAGCCGAGCACCAAATGCAGGTAGATTTCCATTTTGGTGGCGAGTAAATGTTTGAACCAGAAAAAAGAATTATGTATAAAAGGTGTTTCAAGTCTTGGGTTTATTTTTTTTAGATTAAAAAAACAATACAGACGTTTCTTGAGCTGAAATTGTCTGAGAAGATTTTCAAACAAGTTTATTTCAAGTTTATTTTTGCTCTCAGTTGTGATTTTACAGTGTCATTTCCTGCTTTTGAAACAGAAACGTTCACAACATGATTCTTTGTAACTGGATGACTCCATGTGTCACAGGATTACTTCTGGTCACCTGTGAATTAATTTCAGTTCCAACCTGCAGTTATACGTGTGTGGGGGAGATTCTCTTATCATGCAAAACCAACAGGGGCAGTTGGTACCTAACTTTAAAGGGACACTTTTTTCTTCACGTTTGTACCTGTTTCTGAATCATGGCTTTAGAATAACCACAGCAGAAAAAAACAGACAAAACATGTCTTTGGATTCCCCATGACAACCCACATTTCCCTTTTCTACTGTTGCCTGTCAGGGTTTCCATAGCTGTGGGTTGTTGTTTCATAAGGCGAGCCCTGAGCTGAGTCAAACATGTCGATTAGAGGCCAGCGGGGGACTCGAGGACGATCCCATGTAAACACGGCAGGGAGCTTTTTTTGGAACAAACTAATTTCAGTCTGAATCATGAAAGAAATCAAACCTGATCTGTTCAGAGGGCTGATGTTAGAGCGGCCTGGCCTGAGGTTCGCTGATCAAAGCAGGGAGTGATCAGTTAGGTCTGGTGGGAACGCAGAGCTGCCTCGCTAAACCCTCAAAGGCCAGCTACTCACCACTCCCTCGGTCCTCATGATGACAGTGCAACTCTGCACACGCTCTAAACCCTCCACACTCTGAGCAGAAGTCAGTGGCTTCAAGCAGATGCAGCCCTGCCATAAAATTAAGCTCAACAGAACAGATTTCTTTATCTCATTTACCCTGGTTTTTACAGAAACTGGGTCTCAGAGAAGCACTGGAGGGACACTTCAAGAGCCGACACATTTCACTAACATGATTTACTGTAGAAAAGCCACCAGTTCAGCAGAGTATAAGCGTCTTCTGCTGCTTTGGACTGCTACATTTTTAGTTTGTTAGAAGACTGGTGGTCAAGTTTCCCAAAGATAACACTACTTGTACCGTAGAGCCACAAATTATGGCCCAGAAAATGACAGACTGACTGTGACAAATGTACATGACGCATCAGAGCAAAGAAAGTTTGTCCTGAAGCAAACTTTTACTGGTCAGTGTAAGAAACAGCAGTAGAGTCGTATTGGCAATAAGAAAATATCACAAGGGTTTCAACACTGTGAGCTAAGACTGAACTGCAAATAACCTGCCTCCAAACTGCTCCAACACTTTTATTTTTTAGCCAGTATTTTACAAATGTTGAGGTCATGAGCCCCCAAAAAAGTCTGTACTTTTTAAAAACTAAAATCACATTCTAATACTGTAATTCCTCTCTTCAATTAATTATTTATTGGCCTGAAAATCTGTCACCATGTGTAATATTTATTTGCAAAATGTTAATGCTAATCAACAGAAAAATAATCAGCAATAATTTTGATAATCGATTAACCTCGTGTGTGTCTGGCGCCAAGCTAACAAACCAAAGGCGGATTTATACTTGTGCGGTCTCTGCAGTTACACCTCCAAAACACTAGTCGTGGTGGAGGTTTCTGTGAAATGCTGTACAGTTTAGTTGATTCAAAAACACACATTAAACACACATTAAACATGACTTAATAGCAACAGTTTCAAACAGTTTCAAGAACACAAATCAGCTTCACTATAACTCGCAGCATTCACAGACAAACACTTGTCTTTATCTGGNTCTGCTCATATGAAGCCAGGATAAATCACACACAAGACTTAAAATGCTATTTTTGTGGAGGCTTTATTGTCTTCACAGTTTATTGTTTCTTATCTGTGAAATTAAAGTAAATCAAAGCTTTGTTTCCACTGAGGGAAATGGTTTCAGCTTACAGAAATAGATGACACCTGTATATTAAATATGTGTAGGTAATGTATGGATGTATGTAATATGTGAAATATGAATTACTTTTATTTTTACTTATTTTATAAAGCAACTTGAATTTAATTGAATTGAGGTCTGCGTCACCGCAACATCTAGTTACATTTCTGAGTAGGTGTACGTCAGGCTACGACAAAAGGGTAAGATCCTCAGGTGGGATTCATCTGGTTGTTCCAAGGTCAAGGCTTAAATCTAAAGGTGACCATGCTTTTGCCATCAGAGCCCCTCCACTTTGGAACGACCTGCCTGAGGAAATACAGCTTGCAGAAATATTTCCAATCACTTACTAAAACCCATTTCTATAGACTTGCTTTTATGTGATGTCAAATTTATGATTTCTTTTTATTTGTTTATTTTATTCCCTTTTTATTGTGTCATTTTATTGCTTTTGTTTTAATTTTAAAAAATCACCACTAAAAATAGCAAAAGTGCAGACAAAAGGTGCAATGATAAAAAGATTGTTTAAAATGAATTAAAATCAAGTTTAAAAATAAGTTTGCAGTCATGACAGGGTGGAGCAGGCAGTGTGAAAAAGGAACGTTTTTAATTTTGAAGTAAAAGCAGTCAACAATTAATCCACAAAATAGTTCAGCCTTGAATATCAGAATGGTACTGAAAGGCCGATATCGGCCCCGTGTATTTGTTAGACTCTGGTGGTTGCCACTCCCTGCGTCCCCATGACAGAAGGACGGCTCTACAGCTGTTTCACCGCCTCACAGTCCAGACAAAAACTCTTAAAGGCTCTCCACCTGTGAGTACACACAACAGAGTGGGTTGAGAGCTCTCTGAATAAAAGGTCTTTGTAGGAAAACGTCCCTCGACGATGATTTTTTCCTCATCAGTAATAAAAACAGAGGAAAAACGTCAAACTAAATACAGGCTGCTGCTCTGGTTTTCCTCAGCCTCACACTGAGGCTGTTTCCACTCGAGCTGCTGTATCCACTCACAGGTCACACTCACTTTAGAAACATTACATTACACACACACACACACACACACACACACACACATACGTTACAATCAGTTTCTGCCTGATAAAAAAAAAAATCTCCTGCTGTGGCTTCAAGCAACAGGTTGTGAAGATACAGCCCTAAACATGTTTTTGTCACCTAGTTAACACATACCAAGTTCTCCTGTCATCTTAAAGGCTTTTGTTGTGAGAAAACCACTTGCTCTTTCTCGCCCACGGAGATGTGAAAACAAGTTTTCCAACCATAGAGAGATCCTCTGTTAACTGCTCGACTCACAGAGACAGGAAGAGAAACAGACAAGGCAATGAGCAACACGCCCACGCAACACAACACTGCTATGACCTATAGGCCTACATCATGCACGACGTCTAACTTTAACACTCAGAACAATACAGCACGGCCCTAAACACAAAGGGTGATCCAAAAATAAACAGTATAAGTGAGCAGAATCTACATTTACTGCTCACGACGGTGGGAAGTGTTCAGTGTCTGTTACACAGGGAGAAGTGAATGAGTTTTACATTCTGACTCTTAGTTTTTGTGAGAGCAGCAGACATACAGCAGATATCCGGGATTAAATATAACTAATTATTTGAATAAATATTGTTGCAGAGCACAGCCCAATGCCATATTAAAGGGATAGTTTTGATTTTTTGAAGTGGCACTGTATGAGGTACTTATCCATAGTCAGTAAGTACGTTTACATGACATCAGAGAATATTGATTTATTGTGTCCAACTAAATACTTTTTAAATACATTTAAACATGTAAGTCCGACTGAAATCGTACTAACTTGAGTTTCTCATAGTGGGACTAACACACCCAGATAATGTGACTGGGAGTTGAATTCCTCCTGCATGTATACAGTCAATCAGACCCAAACTGGCCGAGGCGCTCTGAGCATGCTCCACAGTTTCCACCCCGGGCTTAGACCCAGAAGTCCAATAGCATTAAATGTGTAACAGAAGAAGAAGCTTGTAACAACATGAAGAAATCTGCATCCAGAGCTGTGACTTTTTGGACGGACGAGGAGACAGTTCATGATGTGTCGGCTCAAAGAGTTAAATATTTTAAAATACATGGATGGTGGGGAATCACAGAATGGCGACCTGTTCAAAAACAGCTGGACGATGCGCGAATGTTTGGTCTGTGACGTAATAGGTCAGCCATAAAAAGGTCCACTACTAACAAGTTGAAAGGGGGCATATCGACACCAACCATAGCGGAGTCTGACATACTTTGCTCAATAAATCGATTCCCCTCCCGTGCTTGTATACTGGGACAAGGACAGTAGTCCAATTAAATGGCCTAGCCCAGCTGTAACTGTAGCTCCACTTAACTGTGCATGTAAACGTAGTGAGTGTATTACATACAGTAGATATCAGTCAGTATTTTTTTGTATAAATATTAATGCTACAAATACAAATTAAACTTTAGGTAGCCGACTAGAATAATATAATCAATTGATTTTTCAGTCCATTACACACATTTTGTTGCTGCAGATGAACAGACTAAAAACGTCATGTTATTAGATAAAACAGATGCTGAAAAGTTTTCCTTTGGGGACAAAATTTACATTTGAAAAAAGGTAATAAATCGCAAAATGTCTTATCGCAATACTCAGCATATCATAATACTGCAATAATATAAAGTACCATGACTAAAGTATGGTGATAGTATCATAAAGTGGATTGGAGTCTGGCTTTGAAGAGACTGTATAACAGCTTCATTTTCCCGTTGGAAATCACAGTCTGACATTAAGGTGAAGCAGTGAAAATACTCTCAATATGGTGTACACTTAAAATGATACTGATTTTTTTTAGGTGGCTTAAATACATTTTGCCGCTGACCCCTCCACAGCAGTAGATTGCTTAGTTTACATGTCAGACTCCAGCCTGCTTCTCTAAACTGGGGGCGTGCTGACTGATATCTACTGTTTCTATGTATCATCATTTCAGCAGGACATGTTTTCCTGACCTCCAAAATAGTAGTCTGACAACAACTGGAAATAAATCTTAATTATTTATTAGGTAAAAATATTGAATATTTGCTGGTATTTTACTGCTGTTGTGAAGCTTTTGACACTTAACTGTTTTTGCCTTTTCTCATTTTACACAATATGTAAATGTAAGTTGTACATTCAGTGTTTGAAGACTATGAGCTCTGGTAACTTGATATTTTAATAGATTAAATGATTAATCCACCACTATAGGAAATATTTCCATTGATTATTCAATCACACATTAGACATTCTGCATCTATTATTTAGTGGAGCTTGGTTTCCATCAGGATGACTCACAGTTCAGTGACAAGATAAACCCCCTTCTATCAACTCAAGAAGACCCGGGGTTACCTTTACTTACACCCACACCTTTAGTCATTTTTTCCCACCCACAAAATGTTCCAAATTCACCTGAAGAAATAAAGTTTAACTGACATTTATTGTCAATTTGTGAATCAGAAATGTGTCATAAAGGCCTTGTGAATACAACTGTCATTAATCCCTATTGCAAGTCTTAGCCTAACTTAGCCTATGCAGATCAACTGGCCTACGCTGCATCTATACTGTGCTGAAAACACACCTGAAACACACATTAAACACGGCTGAATAGTGACATTTAACAAAAATACAAAATCATGCTCCATTATAACTTTAAAGGTTCACAGACAAAACACTTTCCCCACAAGTACAAAATGCTAACATTATAGCATGCGCTTATGACACTTTACATTGAGAAAATTAGCCTAGGAGCTAGCAGAGTTTCCCTCTACCCATATTTAACCCAGCATTTAACAAAAGTAACTCGCAGCAATCAAAGACAAAGCACTTGTCTTTACCTGGACACATTTTCTCAACAAATACAACATGCTAACATTATTAGCACAAGCCTATGGCAATTTAGATTTTATAAATTAGCTTAGCGGCTGGCACAAATTTCCTCTACTCATATGACGCCATGGACAACAGCAACATTTAACAAAGGTGACGTTACAAAATTTGTCTCCAGCACAGTTCACAAGGTTCACAGACAAAATAACTGTCTTATACTAAACACGTTTTACTTAAACAACGTGGCAATGATATTAGCATAAACCAGAGACATATTACATTGCATAAATTAGCCTAGCAACTAGCAGAGTTTCCCTCTACTCATATGAAACCAAGAAAAAAAGCAACATTTAACAAAAGTAATGATACAAAATTTGGTTCGTTGTCTTATACCAAAGACGTTTTCCATATTTGTACAACCTGCTAACGATATTAGCATAAACCTATGACATTCTATATTGCATAAATTAGCCTAGTGGCTAGCAGGGTTTCCCTCCACTCATACGAAACCAAAATAAAGCAACATTTAACCAAAGTAACGTTACAAAATTCAGCTTCATTACAGCTCACAAGGTTCACCGACAAACACATTTCCCTACTTATACAACATGCTAACGATACTAGTATAAACCTATGACATTTTGCATTGCATAAATTAGCCTAGAGGCTAGTGGACTTTTCTCTGCTCACATAAAGTCAGAATAAATCACACAAAGGACTTAAAACACAATCTTATTTTTGTCTTCACAAATTATTGTCTCTTATCTGTAGTGGAAAACTGAATAAAAGCTTTGTTTCTGCTGAGGGAAATGGTGTCAGCTTACAGAAATCAACAGGAGGTCAATGTTATCGTGACATGTAATTAAATTTCTGGGGAGGTGCACATCTACACGTCTACGCTATGAGAAAAGCAGAAGCATAAATCCCACTTTAAAGGTGAACTGCACTTATTTTGCACATCAAAGTGAGCTCACAGGTGTCGTGGAGTAAAAAAAGGCTTTTGTGTCTGCAGACGGAGCTGTGTGAAGTTTGATAAATTCCCTTCAGTGGTGTCGCTCAGGTCAGCTTCGCTTGGGGCTGAAGACTACAAAAAGGAAATGAAAAACTCTGTGGGTGTGAAGTTAGATTGGTCAGATTAGAAAACCATAATGGAGCATTTAGATCACCATAATGTGCTGAAACTCTCCATAATAAGCCGTGACACTGCAGGCCTGACAAACTAACACATCAGATGGTGTTGAGTAAAATGTTCTGATACCACGCTGGAAAAAATAATTTGTGCATTATGCATATTTAGCGTGAGTAATATGATGATAAATGTCACCAACATGCTGACATGTACTAGTTTTGGCCGGGTGGGATCCTCAGACATGATACCAACTCATCGTTAACATTTTTTAATTCATATATTGTTAGTGGAGCATGACAAAACTCAACGTGTCTTTTTCACAGAGGTTGGAGACTCTGTATCCTGCCACAGAGACATGTGTCTAGCATTTGTCCTGAGTGACTGTACCACCAACAGACTTCACAGCAGAGCCGGCTGTGTGTAGCATTGTTCACATGGTCGTACTGCAGCGTGCAGCAGAACTGTCGGGCTGTGTGACTGTGTGATGCGGCAGGGTGATGGGTGGTGAAATTAAAATCTGCTTGAGGCCCCACTAAGACTTGAGCCAGCAACACTTGTCCGTCTCCTGCTCCATATCGCAGCTGTCAGTGGGCGACAGTTCACTAAGAGCATATTAAAGTTCACATAAAACTGATATTTGATAGTCAAAGTGAAGGCTGAACATTTGAAACATACTGTGGCACAATTCTGTTGAGATTTATTCTGCTTCACAAGAAACAGCTTAGGTGTTTTGTTTAATTGAAATAAAATATAGTAAGCAGTCGTCAGGGTCAGTTGTCTTGACAGTGAGGGTGGCAGCTAATTCAGGATGCTCTGGTTCGTCCCTGCAATGTCTGACACCTGCTGAAACCAAATTAGTTTCACCTGCTCCCACGGACAAATGCAACACGTGGAAACACCGAAACATGTCTGACACACTCCAGCAAATACACAGGACTGATCTTGACCTTTTATTAAAAACGAAAAGTCAGTTCAGTCCAATTTGACGGATATGATTTCATTACATTTTTATAGCTGTAGCCGGAGGCATTATGTTTTTGAGGTTGTCTGTCTGTCCCATTATCCTGAACGCGATATAGCAATAATGCCTTGTGAGAATTGCTTTAAATGTGGCACAAACGTCCCCTTGGACTCAACAATGAACTGACTGGATGGATGTTTGTGTTTAAAGGTCAAGGTCACTGTGATGGTGTCTGTCTCGTTCTCATAAATGCAATATCTCAATAATGCCTTGAGTGAATTTCTTCAAACTTGGCACAAACATCCAAAAATAAACTGATTAGATGTTTGTGTTAAAAGGTGAAGGTCACTGTGACCTTGTCTGTCTCATTTTCCTGAATACGATACCTCAATAATGCCTCCTTGGACTCAGTGATGAGCTGACTAGAGTTTTTGTAGTCAAAGGTCAAGGGTAATGTGACCTTGCATCCATCTCATTCTCGTGAATGTGATATCCTTGAGGGAATTTCCTTAAATTTGACACAAACATCCACTTGGACAAGGGAAAAAACACAAATGCCCCCTTGGACTCTATGATGAACTGATTAGATTTTTGCAGTTAAAACTCAAAGGTCAAGGTCTCAATGACCTCAAGAATTTATACTAAAAACTCAAAACTCAAGAATTTACGCACTAATTAAGATGTATGTGAAGCATTCATGTTTTCATAGACATGGATGGAAACTGTAAGAGAAACTTCACTGGTGCATGGAGGCATACAACCATGGGGCAGTTATACTAGTTATAGCAAAATGAATCGTATCACACTATCGAAGCCTTTAACCCGAACTCTAAACATTTGATCAGACTGAACACAGTATTTCACTGTGATAATTAAATTCTCTGCTGGTCTCATGCTGTTTATCAGCTGTCCAGCATTTACACAGACCACAAACGGGCCCACCCATGTAAGAGGAAACACTCACACGCACACACACACACACACACCGCCCACTCGCGGGAAGCCTCGTTCAGCTGAGCAGCTCTGTCACTGTGGGAAATCCCATGGCTCTGTGTCCTCTGACTGCATGCATCCTCACACTTCCTGTTTACAAACACACACACACACACACGCACACACACACACACACACACACATTTGCAGAGAGGCATGCATTCAAACGACCACACACTGTAGAGACCTGAACGTATAAACAGGCCTGTGTACACGTGAACAGAGAGAGATCTGTGGGGCAGCTCGCCACACAGAGGTAAAACCACAGAGTTCTGATCCTCTCTGTCTCGCTGTGTTTCTAATACAGTCGCTTCAAAACTTTTCAGATCAGTGCGAAGCTGCATGTGTGCACGAGAGATTTTACCCTCTCAGATGAGTTCATTTAACAGTTTTAAAACCTGAACTATACAGCAACTCACAAGACAAAAGGTTAGAGGGAGGTCTTAAAGAAATAAACAAGATCTTCTGCAGCACTATTTTAGTCTTTTTCTTTTCTCTTTTCTTACCACTGATCTAGTGCATATAAAAAGTAGTGTCACTTTTCATGTGTAAAACTGAACTAAAACGTCAGTGTCTGAAATGTGCATCTCAGTTTGTCTTTAAGTGTCGCCGCTCTGAAAAGCTGTTAACATTTTCTGAAGTGGTTTGACAACATGTCGTGCGAACCAACAGTGTAGGTACTACTTTTTACAACTGCAGACCTGAGGAATTACTGGAGAAAAAAACTTTATTTCTTTATTTATTATATATTCCAGATTAATTTTTAACTTTGCTGTTGGCTTGTAGAAAGTAGGAAATCTAAATTACATTTAAATGACTTCTTAACACCTTATACGCTGGTTCCCCACTGCCTACATTAGTATTTTTGCTTATTGTGATGTAATTTATTGAAGTATCTTTAAATACTTCATATCCCTAAAATCAATACAATCTAGGCTAAAAGTTTATGTAAGTCAATAAACCATAATAATTTATAAAAATTATTGAAATTGTGCGATTAGAAAATGTATATACAAAAATCAGACTTTTTAAATACGTTTTTACAAAATAAAAACGCAAAACACATTGATTCAAAAGATTTTTATATTTAGAAACATTAAGAAAATATTTCTTAACACTGCGTAATTTATTTGAACTCTGCAAATTATTTAGTTTTTCAATCATAGTCATTTTTATGAGCAAAATACAATTCATTTGTTGATACTCCGATGCCACTGCGTGTTTTTGCACCACACATACCGTAGCACAGTGACGTCATTACAAGCGTACAACATGATGACACAGATTACAGAATCTTTAATAAATAATAAATCTTCTATCTATGGTTTTTATTCGGGCCCGACTCTGACCGCAGACGGTTGCACTTCTTAAAAGTGAGGAAATTATTATTATTTTTCTACGAAAAGAATTGCATTTGTGAGGAATTTGGTTAACGGGTGTCACAA
This sequence comes from Epinephelus moara, assembly GCF_006386435.1. NCBI lineage: Eukaryota > Metazoa > Chordata > Actinopteri > Perciformes > Serranidae > Epinephelus > Epinephelus moara. The sequence goes on along the minus strand of NC_065507.1, from coordinate 5,116,503 downwards.
AGTGGCTCAATGGTGCCACCATTACAACATCTACAAAGCAGCCCAAGCTGGTTTCACCTACATGTACGAAACTTGGTAGGCACATGTAACATCCCAAGACGTACAAAAAAGTCTCCTGGAGCCATGGCCTAAATGCAACAGGAAGTCAGCCATTTTGAATTTTATGTGGAAGTTTTGTGCATTTTTGCATACTTTAATGAACTCCTCTTACAGATTTGATCCGATTGACTTTAAATGTTGCCTGTGCCATCTAAAGACCTTTGACACCAAAAGTTGAAAGTCAAAGCTTGAGTTTTTGTTGAACCGTGTGATCGTGACAAGGTGTCAAATGTCAGTGTTTTGCCACCAAACAGGAAGTGGTTTGTAACTCCAGCAAACATAGTACAATCTGCCCCAGGTATGGTATCATAAGGTCTTGGCGTGATGATGGTGAAGACCTTTAGCTTTCTGCTGCAATAAGAATAAATGTTCTATCTTTTCTGGTTCTTATTTTAAATCTATTTAAACAGCATCATGCAAACAACAATCTCCTGCAGCCGTCTGTGGGAAATCCATTTTTAAAGGGTTAATGACTTTATCTGTGACTCAGCTGCATTTTTCATAACCTGGCAAAGGTTTTAATTATTTATTATTTATATAAAAGTTATTAAATTATTAATGGCATATTAATGATCTATAATGCAACAGTAAAATATTTATATACAGTTAACAAGGCCACTTATCACAACTAAACTGCTTCATGTTATTACAAAGTGACAACTGACCTTAAATCTATTGTACCAATGATCTTGTTATTTAGTTGAGTTTCAGAACATCAGCAGTGGAGCTATATGTGCTGTAACAAAACATAAAGTATAACTTTAACCAAAATAACTTACTGTGACCTGAATCTATTGATAAAACTCAACCTAACCTGAAACCAAAACCAGAGCTTAACATTTAAAAGAAATAGGTGTGAAAACAACTTTGTGCTACTTACATACACACAAACACAAATTTGTAAGGTTATAAAAAAAACTGGGCCTTTCTGTAGTGACAAAAATCCCCCCGTGTGAATCAATTCATTTTCATTCTGAATCAGAAAATGGTCGGCGGGCCAGATTTGGTCCACAGACCATAAGTTGAGTATCACTGCTCTGCTCTACAAACACAGAGGATAAAGTAAAATATGTTTACTACACTACAGCTCTGCTTTCAGCCCAACATGCTGCTTAAAATCTGAGCAGAGAGGAGACGGCTGACTGCAGTGTGTTCGACAGTGCGGTGAATGGGTGGTTTTTCAAGGTTGTTCCTGAGCTGCTTCAGTAGCTCTGGTTGAATTGGCAGAAGTTTGTGTTTGTTCTCAGAGACTTTGTTTCTATACTGAGCCAGCATTGTGATGTGTGCGGCGGACGGGGATACAAACTTCCGTCACAATAATAGAACTGATAATCTTTTTCCTGTGTTACTGTACATTGTTCCAGGGAGTCTCCAGCCACACAGAAGAACACACACACACACACACACACACACACACACACACACACACACACGCTCTACACTTCAGCTCACACTGGTTACTTAAGATTAGCACAAATCCACATACAGATATTTTTGGATTTAAGCTGCTGTTGACTTATATTTTGTGCAACAATTTTAAATATGCAGTTTTTCCGGAGGTTTTTCTTCTTGGCCTCTTTGACAGTGTCTCCTGGCAGCAGTCACACTGACACCATGAAGCACGATGAACAAATTAAATTATGGATGCATTTAAATTGCTCTGCATTTCTGCATGGATGACTGAGTTTAGCGTATGATCATAAAATATATGCCAGAGCCAATGTCACAGTTTAACCTCTGATACAGATGTGGCCAGTTAGCTGCATTACTGATACTGTCAGAGTTATCGTTAAAGATTTTCCACTGAATTTACCCCATAAAGACAGTGGCGGGACAAACTGAGACTGAATACAGACAACACTTGTGATTTTTGTGACTTTTTTAATTTATTTTTTCTTTGTCTTAATATTTATTTTGGATAGACATGCAGAGTTTTATCAATAGGAAGCTGCTTTTGACAAAAGCTGGCTGGTTTGATCTAATCATTTTGCAGCATTTTGATTTTAAAGATGCACTGCAGAAAAAGACACGCAACTCTCCGAAGAACAAAAATACAAACAGTCTTTCTCTATGGTAGCTCAAGCCATCAGCCAATTTAACACAAGACTTGCTTATCACTTTCTCTAGGGCTGCCCCGTAACAGTCCACCGAATGTCAGTCGACCAGAAAGGCCATTGGTCGGCAGGATTTAATCGGTCGCTTAATCACAGAAAAAAGAAAAAAGAAACTCTATTTGTCATAACAAATCAAAACCTATATGATTGGACCATGTGGGAATTTAACTTGAAAGGACAGAAGCAGGAAGTGGCCATGTCGGGCAGGAAATCCAAAGTGTGGGATCATTTTGAGAAGGTGAAGGACGAACCCAAGGTGATATGTAAACTCATCTTCATTGGTCGACTACAAACATGACGTATCATCTGAAACATGGAAGTAGCTACATGCCCATTAGCCCACAGTGTCATTAACAGGCGGCTCGCTCTGGCTCTGGTGCTACACATCTACACATGGCAGCACTGGGTACAGCAATTTCCAGGGTCCGTCACGTTCCGTCCCATTGAAAAAGAGAGGTGTGTAAGTCAGTGGATACATTATTTTGAGTGTCACAATCCCTGCCAGATGATTTGTTTAACAATGGCGATATAATCCAGTTGGTCCAATAACATTTGGTAAGCGTAAAGGTTTTTAAATAATTAATTTAAATAATTTTGTCACCAGTGCCAGACCACATGGTCCACTCAAATAGGTTTGATTTATTTTGTTTCACATTTGCTTGGATTTTTTGTTTTTTTCTGCAACTAATGAATAAATGAAATGAATGAAATCTTTCAGACTAATGACCTTTCTGGTCAACTAACATTTGGTTGACTATTCGGGGGCAGCTCTGTGCTCCAAGCAACTTTTTCAGGAATGAACAGGGCCCCATCTTGAATGCTGTATCCAGGTCTCTTAATACACCCATGGTTAGGGTTGCAGAACATTAGCCCTTTCTTGTAGTTGTAACACACCCATTGAAATTTATCTATGAAGCTATCAATGGATTCTTGTTCTCTTTTTGACTCGTAAAGTTAAGTTGTAGCATTTTTTGCCACACTTGGCCAGGCTGCAGCGCCTGAAGGAACACTGCCACCACTGACACAAAGTTTAACTGTTTGTGAATGTGTGTGTGTGTTTGAAGTATTGTAGAGAAAAATGCATTTGTTTGAAATCCAAATAATAAGTGGTGCATATGGTGAAGACTCATGCGGTGGGGAAAGTCAATTTCTCTTCCATTTGTCTACAAAAAAACCCACATCCTGAACAAGTGGACGAGCCTTAATGTGCAGCCTTGCACTTTAATAATTTGACTATTTATTTCATAACTTATTTATTTAATACGAGTACTCTCTGGCTCCGTGCAAAATTGGCAGTGAGACTCTGACTCTGCAGTGCCCTGACCCATTACACATTATTAGCTCAAGCTAAAACCCGACACATTCCTAACAAAAACATTACAAGCTTCACTGGGGTGGTATTTATTGCAGGGATATTGCATTGTAACTCATTACATTGCACAAGTGTTTCACCCACAGTTTTTCTTGATGGAGAAAGCTTGAGCAGTGTTAGGTTTTGGCTCTGCAGTGAAATGACTGGTGCTTCTGGGCCATCTTTGCCTCCAGGAAATGTTTGTTGAGCTAAAACTCTAATCTGCTCAGTAATAAGAGGACGCTCAGCCTGTTTGTTATTCATGGTGAAAATGAACTCTGGGTTTAGAGCCTTTTGTTGGCGTCTTCAGGGAAACAATAAGCATCTTTCTCCACAACTCATTTCTGTGTTGTTTGTCCTCCCATCTCATTAATCCTAATTGGTCCTTGCTGGTGAGTGACTACAGACGCTCCAGCCGCCCAAATCCACAGAGAGTGCTCAGTGTTCAGACAACTTATTCACCACTCACTGATTCATGTCCAATTACGCACACATATAAACCAGTTTACACACACACACACTAATCTAACGCAGGAAAATCCCCTTCATATTCCACTGTTAACAGCTTGGCATTGACCTACCAGACACTGTGCTCACTGGCCCTCATCATTGGACCAACCACAGTCACATCTCTGTCATCACTTTGAGGTCTAATGCTATAAAAAAAATCTGTCAATGTGTGCCTCCATTTCTATCCAGCGATATATTCTACATCATGATCTACGTGGCTTCCATTAAAGCTGCGTTCCTCTTTTTCGGGCCACTTGAGGGCAGTAGAGAGCACACAGTCCTGACATTTAGCTGCCTTACAACCAGGGGTGCCCATACGAGGGGAAAAAAGAGGAAGAAAAATAAGATGATATACTTTATTAATCCCAGAGGGGAAATAAAAAATGCTTTCACTCTGTTATCATATTCACACAGGCCCAAAATACACACACATGCAGAAACAGGACCTATACACGCATTCAATGGAGAGATGTCAGAGTGAGGGGGCTGCCTTGGACAGGCGCCCCGAGCAGTTGGGGGTCCAGAGCCTTACTCAAGGACACCTTGGCAGTGGCACCTCTCCAGCTACCAGTCCAGCTCCATACTTGGTCCGTACAGGGACTTAAACCGGCCCCCTGGTTGCCAAGTCAAGTCCCTATAGACTGAGCTACTGCTGCCCCAAAGGAATACTTTCTGGGGCACAGCTAGGGTGGTTGGGGGGGTCCATGGAGGCCAGCAATGTCATGTTCATCCAGAAATATACACACTGATGACCAAGACTTTATTTTGATCCGAAATATTCTCCATCATTTATTAAAACAACAAAAATAAGCCATAAGCCATTTCTGTTGACGGGCCTCTTTACAATATTGGTACAGCGAACAAGCTTGCAACCATCTGTTTAATTTCTTATGCAGCAGACCCAGAGACCTGATGAATGTAAGCCCAATATTCACTCTCGTTGTAGCTCTATTTTGGTCTCTAATAACTCCTGAGAAACTTATATCTGGCTTACAAACTGCTAGATGTCCTTATTTCCTCACCAGCTGATTGCCATCTTTGTTGTCTGGTTGTTAGCGTACCGTGGGTTAATCTGAGCTTTTCTTTGCTGCAAACTAGTAAAGATTGAATGGTGCTTTATATTTCAGAGCTATCAAACCAGAAACAGTAAGAAAGAAGGGCTGAGAAGCTGTATGGAGCTGTGGAGTTGGGTTATATTCTTCCAACTGGGTTCATGATTCTGACCAAATGTCTCCCCTTCTCTTCCTGCAATATGATGTTAAGTAATGGCCAGAAAAGGGTTTTATGCATAACGTTATGATGTCATAGTGAAGTTGACCTTTGTCCTTTTGGATATAAAATGTCATCACTTCATCACTATATCCTATCAGACAAGAATTCTTGAGTTATGGCCAAAAACATGTTTTGTAAGGACACAGTGACCTTGACATTTGAATTTGGACCACCAAATTCTAATCTGTTCATTCTTGAGTCCAAGTGGACGTTTGTGCCAAATTTTAAGAAATTCACTTAAAGGACCTGACATACCAAGTTGACGGTCGGCAGTCGGTCAATGTTGGCCCGTCGGTGAGTGTCTGCCCCCCTTGTCAGTGCAGTGTGTGTCCCACGCTGTTGGCCCTTTCATTATGGCCAATAAACATGTTTTTGTGAGGTCACAATGACCTTTGACCACCAAATTCTAATTGGTTCATTCTTGAACTCAAGTATACATTTGTGTCAAACTTGAACAAATTCCCTCAAGGTGTTCTTGAGATATTGCATGCACAAGACTGAGACAGATGCAAGGTCACAGTGTACTTTGAACAACAAAATCTAATCAGGTCATCATTAAGTCCAAGTGGACATTCTTGCCAAAATTGAGGAAATTCTTAAAGGTGTTCTTGAGATATCCCATTTAAAATTAGACAATCGAGGTCACAGTGACCTTGACCTTTGACCTATGAGTACCAAAATTAGTTTATCGTGGAGTCTAAGTGGACATTTGTGCCAAATTTGAAGAAATTCCCTTAACGTATTCTTGGGATATCGGGCTCATGAGAATGAGAGAGATGCAATGTCACAATGATATGACCTCTGACCTTTGAGTGGGATGGACGGACAGAAGGACAACCCATAAATGTAACTGGTTATGGCTTCTGCCAGCAAGGAGGCATAAAAATTCTGACGCAGCTTTAAGTTCTCTGAATCTACTCTCTTATTTTACTGATAAGCATTTCCCATATGTGAACAGCTGCACTGGTTCACAGCCTGGACAACAACCGAATGAAAAGCTTGTGCTTGAGTGAGAGAACAAAAACCAGTTTAAAAACGCTGTTCAAGCATCAAGTGATCACGTACAGCACTCGGGAGAAGAGGGTGGCTGGAAGTTCATCATATAATCTATAAGTAGCTTTAACTGATTATAAAAGGCTCATGCTTCAAAGCAGCGAGGACTGAAGATCACTGTTCTCAATAATAAACCACTGATCACACATGAATACTGTGTTTACATACATTGGAAGTAACAGAGCAAAAACTCTGCCAGCTCAGTGTGAAAACAAACAAAACAATGTTTTTCGTTGCACAGGACAATCATCTGCTGCACTATATTCTTCCCCCGTTCAATAATTCACACCTCACAGACCAAACCACCGTCATCGTTTTGACATAACATCTCACTGTACAAGAGTAAAGCATAAAGGAGAGCTCTTTATCAACTGGAGCACTAAACGCAATTGTCCTCATGCCGAGCAACATATGGAACATGCACAAACTTTAATATGCTAAATGTGCTCAGTGAAAGACATTCAGGTCACTGCAGAATAAAACAATGCATCCGAGGCAATGTTCAGAGATCTACCATCTACCATCACATCACAGAGATGTTTCAATTACAGCTCTATTCTCAATCATAATCAAATCTGAATGTGGAATTTGAAAGTTTTTTTTAAATCAATGTTAGTTGCAAATCACAACCATACAGATTAAAACTCCAGTTCTCTGTGACAGCTTACTTTCAGAAAAATTATACTCAATATAAACAATAGGTTACAAATCTTGTTTTTTTTTTTACACAGTTTTTCTACAGTTGATTTGTTATTTATTTGTTGATTTAAATTCCTAATATACATGCTTTTTGGAAAGGAAGATCACAGAAGATCTATACAATCAGCACAGTTTCAAGATTAATGTCACCAATTCAGTATCTGACCAAATGTCTCCCCTTCTTTTCCTGAGATATGACGTGGAGTAATGGCCAGAAAAGTGTTTTATGCAGAACATTATGATGTCACAGTGACATTGACCTTTGACCTTTTGGATATAAAGTGTCACCATTTCATCGTTTTATCCTGTTAGACATTTCTGTAAAATTTTGCCATAATTAGCGCATGAATTCTTGACTTACAGCCAAGAACGTGTTTTGTGAGGTCACAGTGACCTTTGACCACCAAATTCTAATCAGCTCATTCTTGGGTCCAAGTGGATGTTTGTGCCAACTTTGAGGAAACTCCCTCAAGGCTTACTTAAACTACTGTGTTCACGAGAATGAGAGAGATGCAAGGTCACAGTGACCTTGACCTTTGACCACCAAAATCTGTTCATCGTTGAGTCTGAGTGAACGTTCGTGCCAAATTCCTCTAGCTGTTCTTGACATCTGCATTCCATTAACAAGAATAGGCCAGACAAGGTAACAGAGACCATGGCCTTTGGCTTATGACCACCGAAATCTAACCAGTCCATCATTAAGTCCAAGTGGACGTTTGTGTTAAATTTGAAGATATTCCCTCATCAAAAAGCCAATGGGATTTCCGATGATATTTCAGAAAATAAACTCTGTGGCAACCAAACATTTATGATACTTTTACAATTTTTTCAGCAAGATTATTTTTACAAATAAACACCACTTTTTGGAGCATAATTGCAATTGCGGGAAGTAAAAAGCTGCCGTTAGGCTATTAACGAACTACATCACGGTTGCATGACTTCAATATCGCCACCACAACACGGCTGTAAAGCCATGATGTTTTGTAGTCTCATTCAGTAGTGCAATCCACTATTTATTTTACATGTGCAACAGCTTGATACACCCCTTTTTTTTACGCTATTTATTTCCGATTTCATAAGTGATTATGTTGTGTGTTTTTACTTGCTTATTTTAATAACTACTTGGCACCTGATCAGATGTAGCACTCCTATATTTTGTTGTATACTCTTTGTACAATGACAATGAACTTTCTATCCTATTCACTTGTTAGCAACCGCTTCTTTTAAGTCATGTAAAAGCTTAAAAATTAACAAGTGGAGTATTTACTGATGTATTTTTTATGTCATAGAACAAAACATTAAAGTCTCATAAGCTTGTGTTAACCACAGACATTGACTTTGAATCAAAAGGGCCGTGAGAGGTAAAACACTTCCTCATATAGGACTCATTTCTGAGGAACTCTATTAAAGGCTGGTTAGTTTGGACTGAGGTGAGACTTCCTGCTGGTCACACAGTATCCGTCGGTTTGAACATTTTTTCACACCAACAAGAACATGAAAAATTACATTAATGATAAGCAACAAGAGCACGGTACTGAGCAAGGTTTACTTGTAATGAAACTATGTGCATATTTGTTTCATTAGATGAGTCTGTTGCTCCTGTGTAACTGAGACGATAACTTATTAGAGGAGGAGTCTGATCTGTTTTTAAAGCTTTCTCGTTGCTTTTCTCTTCAGCTCAAAGTATTGATTCCTGAAGGACACGGGCAGAATTAAAATCATCAATACCCTGTGTGCATTATTGGATCACTAATTGGACAAGATCACTTCTTCTCTGGCAATGATGCACTTTCTCTCTGTATTAATGTCTAATGGTTTTACTGTCTCTCCATATAAAAGCCATCGACCTGATTCAGAATGCACACGCACCTCTTCATGGACGGCTGAGCAGCTTCTCCTGTCAAGACACGGCACTTGGCTTTACATGTAGCTATAGATTAGATATCATGTAACGTTTGAGCTGAAGTGCAGCCACGTAGGAGCTGTGCTTTATCTCGCAGCAGCTTGGTCTCAGAAAACAGTGTTTTTTCACACTGATGCTCGCTCTGGTGCGTTTAGATATGACATGTGCTATCTGCTGGGTTCTACAGAGTATGGTGGGCGCACAAAGAATACATAAAGATTCATTAAATTGAGAAAACGCATTGTGGTCTGAAATTTATAATTGCGGAGCACAACCAGCTTTTACTGTCTGGTGCCACAAAACGCTCCTTAACACCAGCAATATCCACATCCAATCAGGCCTGTAATTAAATGTCTCATCAAATCTATTTTCCTCCCCAATCATTTCAATCCAGTCATCCAGCAGGATTACTGGAGCGCAGTGGGAGGGAGAACGGAGCAGGAAGCCGGTCCAAGATGAAGGAGCCTCCTGTCGTGTCTCAGTGAAGTGAATGTGAGGGCAGACGGCAGGAGCTGGAGGACGCTGGCTGCTGGAGCCGCTCCAGTCGCTGTATTGGCAAAGGTACTACAGGCACAGATGGCTCAGTCATCACTGCACACACACACACACACACACACACACACACACACACACACACACACACACGTAAAAGCCCCTGACAGGAGATGACACATGAGCACACTCACATGCAAACAGCAGCAAACAAGTAATATGCACATTAGTACGCAGCCACCCACAGACTGGAATATGTGAATGAACACACATACACTCACTCACACACACACACACACACACACACACACAGTCCACATCAAATTGGGCATGAGATTAAATGCCACATCAAATCTACTTTAGTTCCTGATCCTTTCAACCCATAGTGCCCTCCTCGACAAAACCAAAATAAAAACAGCAACTGTGTTCACAGATTAGTTGTGTGTGCCCGCGTGTGTGTGTGTGTGTATGTGTGTGTTACAGAGACCGAGAGAGTCCCTCTTACAGTGACAGAAGAATCATGGGACAAGGACACACTCCTCTTTTCCAGTGCACAGCTAACTGGACTGAGCAGTGTGGTAGAAATCTGGTTTGCTCCCACAGGGAAGATGCAGCGTGTGCTCTCTGCCCACCAGGCAGCTGCATGCGTTATGAACTTCAGCTCACACAGAAAGACTTACAAAACTGAGAAAGAGAAAATAAATTTTTAAAATGTGCTGGAGAGCATGGAGAGCTGGTTCTGGGTCTGAATGATAATGGTTTGAGGGCTGATATTGATGTTTTTACAGAGAACAGGTCTGAGGCTGCAGAGAGCTGCTGTATGCTGCTGTGCTCAGCCTAAAAATGAGTGAATGAACTTTACAATGTCATCCTCAGTGGCATTGTTAGACCTGGGTATCTGAGGCTTCAGTTTTATGAATAGCCCCGGAACTGTATAGACTGTAGGCTACATATAATTTTTTTTTAAATAAGCATCTGGTAATTAATCTGATAACGTGTCATGACCATGATGACCATATTCTAAGAAAGAATATTTGAGGGGAAATACTGTATAGACCCTTTTAGGGCTGATGTCACAATGACGTCAGTTTGTTAGCTGGAAGCAAAACACGACTCCACAGGGCTGTAGGCTTTGTTGATTGAGTTGATTGCAAAGACACCCAAAACACACATTAAACACACATTAAACATGGCTTAATTGAGACAATGTCAAACACAAGTGCACAAATCAGCTTCACTATAACTCGCAGCATTCACAGACAAACACTTGTCTTTATCTGGACACATTTTCCCCACAAATACAACATGCTAACGTTATTAGCACAAGCCTATGGCATTTTACATTGTATAAATTAGCCTAGCAACGAGTAGAGGAACAACAGCAACATTTAACAAAGGTAACGTTACAAAATTCAGCTCCATTACAGCTCACAAGGTTCACTGACAAAACAACTGTCTTATACTAAACACGTTTTCCAAACAAATACAACATGCTAACGTTATTAGCACAAGCCTATGGCATTTTACATTGTATAAATTAGCCTAGCAGCTAGCAGAGATTTCCTCTGCTCATATGAAGCCAGGATAAATCACACACAAGACTTAAAATGCTATTTTTGTGGAGGCTTTATTGTCTTCACAATTTATTGTTTCTTATCTGTGAAATAAAGTAAATAAAAGCTTTGTTTCCACTGAGGGAAATGGTTTCAGCTTACAGAAACAGACAGGAGGTCTGCGTCACTGTGACATGTAGTAACATTTCTTGGGAGGTGCACGTCAGGCTGTGGCCTAGGGTATGGAGTAGGCTATAGCCTGCTGTCGAATCAAGCATAAAGTTTAAGTATATATTCCATTTGAGAGATGGCAAGGTGTGTTGAGACAAAACATTACGTGAGACACACGTTAATACCAGGTGTAAACAGGCTCTGTGTACAGGAATCTGCCTGAATGTGGCTTTATTTGCCCAAATTTAGATTAAAACTCTGAAAATGATAATTCTTTTCTGGCAAAAAGTCACAAGCTACATGTACACAGGACGCTTGTTTGTTATATGGGAAATAAACTGACTAGACTCAGTCAGCTGGACTCGGTCAAGACCAGAGGCTGCAACAGGTGAGACTAGTGTCAAAGGCCGAGACAAGCTCGAGTCAAAATACCTACTTAGACTGCACATTAACAAGACCACACCATCCACTCCTAATGCAATACCCTCATCCAAGCGTATAAATAAATATTAAAATAATGGGCTCTAAAAAGACCAAAAAATCTGACATTAGCAGCTAAAAGCATTGTGACCAAAATTTCAAATACAGTGTGTAACCACTGCATTCATCGTCTTATTTAACTGTAGTTAAATAAGACGATGAATGACTAAAGAGAAGACACAGTGGCCTATATCAGACACATCGTTAATGACTCATTCACACAGATGAGGTTTTAATTCACGTCTGGTGTGAGACATAGTGAGATTCTGTTATTACTGAGCACAGCATTGTCTTTAGAGATCTGAAACATAAGAGGAGAGAATCTTAGAGATGGTGTAATTTATCATTAATCAGCTGGAGAGGAACCGAAGGACGCATCAATACGAGGCCTTAATCCTGGAGTAAAGCACTCTGTCAGAGTCCTGCATTTTGATTTTGGGAAATCCCAGCAGGTTTGACTCTGCACTGAAAAACTGATGGAAGAAATGTCGAAGAATCACTATACATGACATCATGTAGAGACTTCTGGCAGCACTGCAATACTCAACAGCCGTGGTGTTGTTAGAACTAAAACTAGATAAAAACTAGCCTTGCTGTTGCATGCCTCCACACACCAGTTTCTCTCACAGTTCACATCCATGTATGTGAAAACATGAATGCTTAATACACAGAAGATCTATACAATCAGCACAGTTTCACGGTGGACACCCAAGATCAGTGTCACCGCTTCAGTATCTGACCTAATGTCTCCTCTTCTGTTCCTGAGTAATGGCCAGAAAAGTGTTTTATGTAGACTATTATGGTGTCACCCTTGACCTTGTGGATACAAAATGTCATCACTCTATTCTATCCTATTGGTTTTGTCATAATTAGCATAAATATTCTTGAATTATGGCCAAAAACATGTATTGTGAGGTCATTCTGACCTTGACCTTTGAGCACTAAATTCTAATGAGTTTAATCTTCCGTCCAAGTGGACGTTTGTGTCAAATCTGAAAAAATTCCCTCAAAGCGTTCTTGAGATATCGCGTTCACTAGAATGAGTCATACAAGGTTACAGTGACCTTGACCTTTGACATATGACCACCAAAATCCAATCGGTTTAATGTTAAGTATAAGTGGACGTTTGTGCCAAATTTGAAGAAATTCCCTCAAGGTGTTCTTCAGATATCGTCCCATGAGAATGGTACTGACGGACGGACGGATGGATGGCATCTGCTGCAAGAAACTATTTTACATTATTATTATGTGGATAATAAAAATCATAAGAGTGATCACGAACTATAAAATGTCTGAAGCATTGCACCAAATTATTTAGTATTTTGCTGTGATGTGGTTTGAGTAAATGAAATGCTGGTATTCAATGGATTGATTGTCACTAACTTCTTTTAGTCATGTGTAAAGTAAAAGTTTAAAGCTTATTTAACGTTTTTTTGATTCATTTCAAAAACATCCACTTCCTGTCAGAGGTCATTTTAAGACATCACTTTGTGCTCTGTTAACTTTTAAACTTCTTCTTCTAAATTTTTTGGTTACTAACACTGCTCTTTGACAATATTGTTTCAGCAGTGTGAGACTGGAGGTGGAGTGTTGTGGTTTGGGGGGTTCGTAGAGGACAGCTGTCAATCCTCGCAGCCCCCAGGCCTGAAACCTGCTGCTGGCTCAGCAACTGTAGGCCGACAGCTGTCCTGGGAGCTGCTTACTGAGGTTAGACGGATACATGCAGCTGATATCGGCCATTTATTACAAACCTGACAGCAGCCAGGAAGACAGCGTCACTGCAGCGTAGCACAACCACAGTGAGCGGAGTTAATATGTACGTTACCAGTAACTCAACACTACACTGGAACCATTTCTTCATCAGAACAGGAAACACTATAACAGAGTGTTAGATGAAAACATTCAATGAGGGCATTTCCTTCCACGTTTATTTTAACGTATGTATATTAATGATGAAATTCTGTGTATATTTTTGTGTATTAGTAAGACATGAAGCAACCCAAAGGTGGATGTGCCCTTTTTCTTTGCTGGTTTACTGTGTTTCTTTTCTTGCACGTCTTCAGATGCTACCTCCCCCCGCTCATCAGTGTGCAGAGAGTGGGTGGACACACCTGTGATCTAATCATCCATTGAGAACGTGGTGGTTAAATACCAGAAGAAGGGAATGTACAGGGCTGGTGGGCCAGCGTGGCAGTGTGGGTGCTGTGTGCTGGATTGCCAAAGAAAGTCGAATTGTAGTACGCAGGAGACACCAATATTTCCTCCCGTCTGGAGGGTGGCGAGCTTTTTGTTTAGTTGTTGATTTTAATCATTTAATTGCTAATTGTCATTTTTTATCACTTCCTTTACGTCTATAGAAAGTAGTTTTTGTTAACATTTTAATGACTTTATGTACATTATTATGTCCTTGATTTTTTGTCAAATAAATCCACAACTTTTCTTTATACACGCATCTCTGCTTGCCTTTTTCCCTTTTTCCCCGGTTTCATTTTTATTGTTTCTTCCCTCATCCCCTGAGTCTGATCGAGAAGGTAACATGCACATTTATCATTTGCACAAAAAAAAAAAAACATGAGTGAAAGCCGGAAATTTAAAAAATGTAAGAATATCGCTTTACTCAGGTGGAAAAGTTTGATTTTATGTATGTGACATGAGGATTTTCTACCTGGAAGTTACTGTAAAAAAAACCCATTTTGATTTGGTCTATTGTGAAGTAGCAAGGTTACATTGTCGTATTAAGGACAATGGGTCTTTATGCCCATGATGGTCCTTTAAGGTCACAAAGGTTCTCGCGATCCATGACTTTGATTCATGGAAAGCCAGGGTATTTTTAAGGAAGGAGAAATCTTTCACTCATTCGTAAGCTATGGTCTTAATATTAGGCCATTTCCTGGTTGTTGCTTTTTAACGCAAGCTAAAGATTTTAGCCACCTAGTAATCTTTTCAACCTTTAGGAGATCATGTGCTCAAACCCTGATACTAACTTGCCTTTTACGCTGCTCATGTAGTATCTCTACATCTGTGCCTGAGGCAACACGCTGATATTGAAGCAGAGCCTCGATAGTCAAATTAAGAATGACTGTGAAATCATCTAGGAACGAGAGCCAGGTGAATACGGTGGGTCACTACAAACCTCTACGACAGACACCAAGCACAAATACTACACACTATGTGAGACTAAAGCGGAGTCTCCTAAATGAACCATAATTAGCAGGGGCTCTTCTTAGACAACGTATTTATTTGTGGGTAATTCGTATTGCAAAGCTGCCTGCTCTACCTTGACTTTCATACAGCCACGGTGAGATATTTGAGTGGAGACAATGGCCCCATAATCTGATAGCACTGTCTGTTTGCCTGCTTCCGGACAGAGCTTCAAATGAACCATGATATGATCACCGAGCTGCAGTGGAAGTGCACCAGTGAACGACAGCAGCTATATCCAGACAGTGATGCACCTCTCCTATTTCAGGAAGGAAGGCTAATGACATTTATATGACCTTGTTAGAGGCTTCCCATTGAGGCAGATATATAATGATGACACATCAAATGTAATAATACGTATATCGTTTTGATTCTACGATCATCTTCAAATAGTCCCAAAGAGTTGGGAAGGCAGATTGGAGGCGAACCTTCAGAATAAGCTCACATTCATCTGCATTTCAAAGATACTGGGCTAAAAAACAAGGGAATGACTCAATAATTCATGAGAGTTACCAACTCCACAGCACTTTAGAGTTCCCATAGCTGGGATATACTGTATGCAGCTCTCACAGATGTAGCTGACTTGAACCCACGTACAGTAGACATTTTCTTTTCCTCCTTCAAATCAGCAAATATGCAGCAACCCTCGAGCTGAGCCATACAGAAAATACATTTCCTATGTAGACAGCTGTTGTGAAATGGGAGAGAAAATACTAAAACAGCACAGACAAAGTGTAGAGCAAACACGGCACTGTAAATGCAAATATGTCATCCGTCACACTGTTTTCGGCCGTACATCTGGGGCCCAGGAGATTCAAGTTGAGCATTATAGCTCTCAGTGTAACAGTATACAATTTTATGACCAGTGTAGCAATTGTGAAAAACCACATTATCTACACAGGAAGTGAGTGGGCGTCCATCAGATGGAGCATAAGAACTCAAATCTTACTTCATGAACTGACAACAGCTGTTTGTCAAGCTAAAATAAGGCCAAACACACAGTATCACATTACAAATCTGTCTCCAGACTTTGTTAAGGGAGTAATTCCTGCTCTGGAACATCAGTGCAAAACACTGCAGTGTGAATTCAGTCCAATTTTAGCTGCTTTAAAAGTGCTATAAGGCATGCTTTGTTAAGTGTTACGAAACATCTTTTGGAGATCATCTGCTCTGGTGGGGGTATAAGAAGAGATGACACCGTTTCAAACACAGAGAACTAACTTTAATTATTGAGCCAGAACTTTATATCTGAGGATACTGATCCGATCGCACTAATAAGACAGCTGTGGGTACAATGAAAGCAGACTGGAGACGCTGTGGCGAAGCAAAGAAACGCTTTCACTTCTTTGTCTATGTCTTCTCAGCGCTCATAATTCTACCTACTGCTGATAGAATACTGACTACAAGACTGAGGAATAAAAAACTGGAGTTGGAGATCTGATAAGTGAACCACTGAAATTTCAAGTTAGTGAGGGTGTACACTGAACATTTGTGAGTCAACTAAAAATGACCGTGTTGTAAAGAGAAATGTCTAAAACTGTGAAGAATTTACTCCTTCATTCCTTCATATTGACTCATTTCTTAGATCGAGAGCAACGCTACTTAACCATAGAGCTCTGAAGTCAACTACTGAATACGTCGATCAATAAATAATTAAAATGGAGCATAAAAATATATAAAATCATAACATTTTTAACAGCTTTTTAATAAAGCAAAAACTACAATAAAATAGAAAATTTTAAAAATCATACAAATAAAAAATTTAAAAAAAATTAAAAAGCAAAAAGCTTTTAATTCTTTTCTTTTACAGTGACTTTAATATATCAATTTTACATTTATTTTTCTTACACGTTTTCATTTTATTTTTCAAGTCCTTAGTTTTCCTATTTTCTTATTTTAGTCATTGTAAACATTTAATCATTTTACAATTTACTACCTGTTTTCCTTACAGAACATTAACTAAATTCCTTATCATCCTTTTTTTCTACGCCCATGGCCTACGCCGTTGTCAGCATTAATACTTGTGCGGTGGTGTGTCTGTGTCACTCTGCAGTTACACTCTCCAAAACACTAGTCGACAGCGGGGTTTCTGTGAAGTGCCATAAAGTCTGATTGACTTAAAACTCACCTAAAACACACATTTTCCCCACAAATACAACATGCTAAAATTATTAGCATAAGCCTATGGCATTTTACATTGTATAAATTAGCCTAGCAGCTAGTGAACTTTTCCTCTACTAATATGAAGCCAGAGACAACAGCAACATGTAATAAAGGTAACGTTACAAAAAAGTTGGCTCCATTCCAACTCACAAGGTTCACTGACAAAACAACTGTCTTATACTAAACACGTTTTCCCCACAAATATGAAATGCTAACATTATTAGCACAAGCCTATGACATTTTACATTGTATAAATTAGCCTAGCGACTAGCGAAGATTTCCTCTGCTCATATGAAGCCAGGATAAATCACACACAAGACTTAAAATGCTATTTTAGTGGAGGCTTTATTGTCTTCACAATTTATTGTTTCTTATCTGTGAAATTAAAGTAAATAAAAGCGTCTGCGACATGTAGTTACTTTTAACGCTAACAAAGTTAGCTAGCTAACGAAAATTAGAAGTTCACAGACACCACACTTAAATCCATTGTATTATTATCTTCATCCACACACAGTG
Organism: Epinephelus moara; assembly: GCF_006386435.1. Taxonomy (NCBI): domain Eukaryota; kingdom Metazoa; phylum Chordata; class Actinopteri; order Perciformes; family Serranidae; genus Epinephelus; species Epinephelus moara. The sequence continues at coordinate 5,098,926 of NC_065507.1, read as the reverse complement.
TAGGCTGCATGTGTTTCTTGTCTTAATCAAGGATACAGTGGGAATGGAAAAACCAAACCGGTTCTTACTTTGGCAGAAAACAGTGTGTTGATGTAGGATCACATCACTCATAGTGAGAAGCTGATTTAGAAATAATGTTTTTGTGGCCTTCAACAGTGAGCGTTTTGATTAAATCAGAGGAATATGTTTGTATCCTTCAGCTAAAATATTTTAATACCCGGACTGAGAACATGCCTGAACAGGTTGTGATGTCTCATGGTCATACATCTCGTCTTCCTGAACAGAAATCTGACTCCAACTGAGCTCTCAGTGCCAACATGCAGAGATGCTTTAGCAGCCTAGTCAGCCTCTTCTCGTAAAAACCAGCATGACTCTGCTTGTTTCATGTCTGATTGATCATTACATTAAGAGTTAGCTGACACGCACAAGGCTGTCATTTACAAAGTCGGAGAGATGCACCTTGTGACTTACTGGAAGCTTTAATTTACACAATCGATTTTGTTTTCAGAGTGATTTAACCTGGAGGCGTTGCACAGTAGACCTACAGACATTTCCTGCTTCCAAGATGATGGAAATGTCAGTTAATAATGGCAAGATGGATTTTTTCATTGTCAGTACTTTGTAAAGTAGCTGACTGGAGACTGTGCTCCTTTGACATTATATTGTGGGTTTGATAAGGTTCTTGTTACATCGGTCTCTTTAACTACGAGACATTTCAACTGAAATAAAACCACAATAAGACAGATACATTTATTATTCACTCTTCTCTGGAACTGAATTCTTGTCTGGGGAGAAAAAAATCCTTAAATGGCACAGTGGGCTCTTCACTATAACCAAAATGATAGTATACACTCAGTGGCCACTTTATTAGGTACACCTTGCTAGCACTGGGTTGGACCCCTTTTGCCTTCCGAACTGCTTTAATTCTTGGTGTCATAGATTCAACAAGGTGCTGGAAACATTCCTCAGAGATTTTGGTCCATATCGACTGGATAGCACAGTTGCTACAGACCCTACGCAGTAGCCTACGCACGTGTCCTACGCCGTTATGAGCATTTATACTTGTGCGGTGGTGTGTCTGTGTCAGTTGATTCAGTTGATTCAAAACACACATTAAACACACATTAAACATGGCTTAATAGAGACAATTTCAAACACAAGTGCACAAATCAGCTTCAATATAACTCGCAGCATTCACAACACTTGTCTTTATCTGGACACATTTTCCCCACAAATACAAAATGCTAACGTTATTAGCACAAGCCTATGGCATTTTACATTGCTTAAATTACCCCAGAGGCTAGTGGAGTTTTCCTCTACTCATATGAAGCCAGGGACAACAGCAACATTTAACAAAGGTAACGTTACAAAATTCGGCTCCATTACAACTCAAAGTGTTGTTGTTTTCCAAACAAATATAACATGCTAACGTTATTAGCACAAGCCTATGGCATTTTACATTGTATAAATTAGACTACCAGCTAGCTGAGTTTTCCTCTGCTCATATGAAGCCAGGATAAATCACACACAAGACTTTAAATGCTATTTTTGTGGAGGCTTTATTGTCTTCACAATTTATTGTTTCTTATCTGTGAAATAAAGTAAATAAAAGCTTTGTTTCCACTGAGGGAAATGGTTTCAGCTTATAGAAATGCACAGGAGGTCTGCCTCACTGTGATGTGCAGTTACATTTCTGGGGAGGTACACGTCAGGCTACAGCGTATGGTACGGTGTAGGGTACGGCGTAGGGTCTACGTCAACACATAAATCAGTTTCCTCTAATGTCGTGTGAATGTACTGACTCACATTCACACTTCCAACAGCTGGCAGTTTTTGATGCTTAAAGCTGCACACAATACTAAAATGGTATTCAGGTTCAACACCCCCAGCAACAAATTTGTAAGTAAAAACCACATTCAATGTTTCTGCTATAACTGTTTTATAATCAAATCCTACTGTAGTGATATCACTAAACTCTGTTTCATACAGCTGGTGTGTATCCACACTGGTAGAAATGTGGGGATGCCCCCGAACCACAACAATGTCCTGACTAGAACACCAGATAAATTTAATCTTTCTATGCAGAAATAATCCTTTTACAGCAGAACCAGGACACCTGAAGTTGGTCAGGAAATTTAGTGGGTCAACCACTGTCGACAGAAAGAAGAGGCAGCGAGACGGACAGACAGAGAAGGGGAGTTAATAAGTGGCCGTGTCAAGGCCAAGCAGGCTGATATAAAAGAGGTTGTGGCTTCCCTGAGGGAGTGTGTTCTAGGCCAACGCTGGCCTGCCTGGGGGCCTATCATCATCGTCTGCAGTGTCCGTTCAGCAAACCACAGCACACTTCCTCTGACACACACACACTCGCAAACACTAACACACACACACACACACACACACACACACACACAAGCACTCATGACGTGTGACATCTGTCTGGGTGAAAGGGGTGGACTCCCAAGGTTAAGTGTGTGCGCTGAAAAAAGGAGAAGCTCCGTGAGATTTCCTCCAGACTTCAAACAATACGGACAAAAATAGGTTCAGATAGTTTCCCTAATTAATATGACACAATGCTGATTCTACCATGGACGGTTCATGAAAGCTTTTCCATCTGCTGTCCTGACCGGCCCGTGTCACAGAGGTCGTTCCTTGGAAAATCCTCTGCTTCACAGGAAGTGATGTTTTTATGTTTAATGTTTGTTCAAAATGAGAAGTAGAAGTTAGTCAATGACAGCCATCATACCAGGAAAATTATTTTACAGTCGTGGCCACAGCATTTGACACATAAATGATTTCTGAGAGCTGCAGTGCAAAACACATGGACAGAATACATGCTGTCAGACCGATAAAATAACCTGCCAATATTAAACGTACTGATATTAGTGTATATGTGGAGCCACAAAACGAGAAAATGCTGTACAGAAGTGCCAAAATTATGTTACATATTTAGCCGCTCGTTTTAATCTGCTTGCTTAATGTCTGATATCAACTAAGTGTAAGATCACGTCAGTTGTTTCCAGATCTCACGAGAGTATGTTGCTAAAACAGAGACATGTCTCGAACAAAGTTAATTTTCTCCTGATTTGTGTGTGAAAAAATGCAATTTCAGTGTCAGAATGTTTAGAAGGGTTGGGGTTTGTTAAAAAGGGGTTCAGTATTTACTTCAGTGACTGTGGGGCGAAGGAAACAGTCATAATGATTGGTAAAGGTGGCGGGGGCAGTGGCGACACCCACACAGATACAGGAAATGGATCTAAAGTGGGCCGTCTCTAACCTGTGTCTAGTTAGATATAAAAGTGTGATTAGAAATTTAGCCAAAAAGTAAGGACATGTCAAGTAATAAATATATATTTACAGAAAACAGATGTAGATATGATTTAATTCAATTTTTAGCAGTTTTTTTCAGGTAAGTTTGTTGGGGTTTGGGAGATTTCACTTTTCTTTTTTACTTATTTTCAGATAATTGTTTTGTTGGGGTTTTCTTTTTAACTTTTCTTTTGTGTGCTATTTTTACGTAATTTTTTGTTGTTTTATTTACTTTTCTTTTTGCACATTTTTAGGTAATATTCTTGTTTTTTATTTTAAATTTTTGTTTATTTTTCAGGTTATTTTCTTGTTTTTTTTATTTTCTTTTTTGTGCTTATTTTCAAGTAATTGTTTGTTGTTGTTTTTTTACTTTTCTTTTGTGCTCATTTTCACTTAATTTTTTGGTGCTGTGTTTTTACTTTTCTTGTTTGCTTATTTGCAGAATTTATTTTTTTTAACTTTTCTTTTGTGGACTATTTTTACTTTTCTTTTTGGCATATTTTTGGGTAATTTTCTTGTTTTTTTACTTTTCTTTTTTGTTAATTTTCACATACTTTTATTTTTTGACGTATTTTCAGGTAATTTCCTTGACTGTTTTTTTGTTGTTTGTTTTTTGGGGGCGGGGGCTTATTTTGGAGACATTTCTTACTTACTAAAGTTACTTCTTAAAACTTTTTAATATCTTGCTAATTTTTGAGTCATTTCATAAATTTCTCATTGCCATCTTCCATTTTTTTGAAAAAAAAATAAAATAAAATAAAGCCAATCTGCTCAGGTTTCAGAAGGTTAAAACAGTATGCACTTTAAACAACCAAAGAGCTCACAGAACAATGGCCAAGAGTCAGGGAGAGGAAAAAGCCTATTAAGTTTGTATGATTGCTTAAAAGCAAACAAACAAACAAAAACATAATACAGACAGAGATCAGGAAAACTCATCTCTGATGAAATATTTACAGGAAATAAGCTGCTCAAGGTTCATCCAAATTGCTCATTTTACACAAACTTCCTGCAGTTAATGCGTTCAATATCAGAATCAGAAATCAGAAATACTTAACTGATCCCTTGATTCGTTACCGTCGCTCAGTAAAGAATAGAGACTTATAAGAAGTAAGAATAAGAGTATGAAATAGAAGTATATAAATATAAAGTAATAACAATAATAATAAAATAGAAATGAAAATGTGCATTAAAAATTAAAATAATAAAATATGCAATATGCTACAGTGTTTAACCATACTACTTAAGATATTATAAATATTTAAAAATAAATATATTTACATATGGTTGCTGTGCTGAGGCTGAGTGTTTAAGTTTTAAGTATAATATATACATCAATAGAATAAAACAAGAATAGAATAATTGTGTATTTTATCCATTGTTCTGTACTGTTAGTGTTACGCACTGAATACAATATGAAATATACATCAAATATGTCACTTCGGGGTCACGAAAAGGGTCGTCAGTTTACTCAATGATAGCATAGGGCTGCCTTAAGGGACTGTTCATTATTTATAATGGGGCAGGGGCGGTGCAAATCAGGGGAGGCATGTTAGATCTTTTTTTAGGCACTTGGGACTGACTTGTGTTTTTAATTTTAGCTCAGGGGAAGGACATACATCTTTAAATGCTCGTATTTTGTACTTATTATAAATACCCTCTGAATCTAGCAGGTTTGAAGGCAAGTTATTTTAAAAAAAATCACACCAGTTATCAAAACTTGCATGATAATGATGTGATTTATAAGTAGGATGTGCATTTTGCTAGCTCCAATACCTTAATTTGGTGGTAATATATTTTTTAAATGGTTAGGGCTTATTATGGTGGAGGGAGGGTCATGCATTTTCCCCCAGACACTCAGGGAGGCTAAAAAAAAAGCCACACCCCAACCAGCCCCCTTCGAACCACCAGCAGCTGTACTTGGCCAGTGCCCTTTAGCAAATGTGATTTTAGCAATTTCACTGCTCTTCCTTTGCTTGCTAAACTATTTGCAAGTGAACATGTGACCAAAGAAATGCCAAATATCAACATGATAAATCCCTCCAACTGTATTCCAGTATTCATTAGTGACTGTGTGTGTGTTAATTGCTGTTTTCCTGGCTGGTGATGGAGTATACAGTAGTGTTGTGTTTACAGTGAGAGCCTGTAACCGACAGGACGAATGTGAACTCACTGATCTGGCCAAGTCAAAGACAGTCCCTCCATTCAGTAACAGCAGAGGACGCAGGGTGAACCGTATGACACCCTCCCCCTCCACAAACACACTCACAGTCATGACTTCATGACTCCTGACTCCAGTTTTCTCAATAGTTTACGTATGACAGCTCCTCAAGGAAACAGCTGGAACAGGAGTTTGGACCAAACTGAAACTGACTGAAACTGAAATACGAAGGTAACAAAACTGTTTTAAATTATCAGCGCTCCAATTTAAACAAAGGTAAGGGATTGTTCGTTACTTATGAGGGGGACGGGGGTGGTGCAAAAAAGGGATGCATTGGAGAAATTATCATTGGATTTTCAAATTTCTGACAGTCCCAGGACACATGATGTGAGATGAACACTTCCGTTAGAAAGAAACATAACCAAATCCACAACACGTCTTCTCCCATTATCACATATCAGCACTTTGTCAGTGGACTTTCACGTCTACGTATTGCACTCTAGGTATCCTCCTGTGTCTGCTGTTGACGTTCTGCGAGGTTGCAACCAACGCTGAGACGCCACTAAAAGCACTTGGTTAGGTTTGCAAAAAAACATCATGGTTTGGCCCCACATTCATACGGGTAACAAACACTGAGCTCCCGGGTGAAAGTCCAGGGTTTGTTGGACCCATCCATCCCGGAATAGGGACTTTCCTGCTCCTTGTATTACGTCGTTACCTGGAGTGTTTCAATTTCATGTTGTCTGGTGACGTATCTTACCACTGCAAAAAGTTCCATCTGGCTGCGTCACAAACTGACACCACCCAGTGGTGTATTATACCACCGCGAAAGGTGACTTTTGGTGTCTGTGTCTGACGCCAAAAATCACTAACAAATCAGCGGTATTTGACAACATCTCAATGAGAACAGGCTGGTATTTTGTATTTATGTTTAGGGCTGCTCCCGACTAAGAATTTTCCTTTTCAAGCAATAGTCCATTAGTGGACTAGTCTCCTGCATGTTTCTGATATGAGTGTAATTATTAAATGATATATTTTGGTGGTTTGAGTTGAAGGTGTGAGAAAGAATAGTATCAGTAACATTGTTAACACTGTGCTACATTACAGAGAAATACAAACCGTACTAATGAACCTTCATTAATATAGGCCTATATTTTATCTCCAAGTGCACGTCACACACTGAGCGAGCCGCCTGTTAATGACGCTGTGGGCTAATGGGCATGTAGCTACTTCCATGTTTCAGATGATACGTCATGTTTGTAGTCGACCAATGAAGATGAGTTTACATATCACCTTGGGTTCGTCCTTCACCTTCTCAAAATGATCCCACACTTTGGATTTCCTGCCCGACATGTTATTAACTAGCCTGTGGAATAACCGCAGGTACCAGCCCTGGAAATTAACCTGACTCCTGTCTGACTGCTGAGCGTGGACACTTCCTGTGTCTGTCCTTTCAAATTAAACTCACACATGGTCCAGTCATATTGGCTTCAACCGAGTTTCACGTTTGTTTGTTGTTTTGTTATTTTCTGCGAATAAAGTGACCAATGAAATCTTGCCTTTCTGGTCGACTAACGTTTGGTCGACTATTAGGGGCAGCCCTATTTATTTTACTGCACATTTTCAAATTAAACATTAAACTGGTGGAGACCCACCAGGAGCCCGGATTAGACGGCATGTTTTTACATATCACTGCTTTGTTAGTGGACTTTTACGTCTACGTATGGCATGCTAGGGATCCTCCTGTGTCTGCTGTTGTTGTTCTGTGACACTGCAACCAATGCCAGGATGTCAACAAAAACACAGGGTTAGGTTTAAAAAACGATCATGGTTTGGCTCTACATTCATACAGGAAGCGAACGTTGAGCTCCCAGGTGAAAGTCCAGGGTTGGTTAGACCCTCCCAACCACCCTATTGGGACTTTTCAGCTCTTTGTATTGCGTCATTTTCTGCAGTGTTTCAATCTTGCACTGTGCAGTGGCAAATCATAACACTGCAAAAAGTTCCATCTGACTGCGTCACAAACTGACACCACCCAGTGCTGTATCACACCACCACGAAATGTGGCGTTTGGCACTAACAAAGCAGTGGTATTTGATGACTTAAAATGAAAAGGCTGGCACCGCTTTCTTAATGGACTTTTACGTCTATGTATGACGTGTTAGGTATCCTCCTGTGTCAGCTGTTGATATTCCATGATGCTGCAACCGACACCAGGGCGTCATCAAAAGCACAAGGTTAGGTTTAGAAAAAAAAGGAACATGGTTTGTCTCTACATTCATATCTGATGGCTTTGGAATAAGAACAAGCTGAAATCTGAGCTTAACATCGTAATATTTCACCAGAAATTAAACCCAAACTATCATTTCCAGCAGTCTTTGGACACATCATGTGCAACGAACGCTTCCACCAGAGGAAAACAACATGACCAAATCTGAGCTTAAAATAGTGATTTTTCATCATAACCACTTTATTCTATGTCTCATTTAAAACTGTTTGCTCGAAACTCTCCAGCATGCACAGCAAGAGTGAAAAACTGAGGCTTTTTTGAACTCCAGGGTTTCATCTTCAACTTTTAACTTTCAAACATCACAAGGTAAGTTTTAAAAATCTAATAACTAATTTATGATGGAGGGAGGGTCCTGTATTTTCTGCCAGTCACTCAGAGACTTGAGGAAAAATATCTGTAGCTTCAGGGAGGCTAAAAATAAAGAAAAATGAAAAACAAAGTCACACCCAGCCACAGCACACCTCTGATAAATACAGAACAGTCTCTAAGGAGGGGAAAAGGAAAATATAGTGTAGATTTCAGAGGCGTTTTTGTTGCATTTGGTGCCAACGTTACACTTCTTTAATGTCCCACTCCTGCTCCTCTCAGCTGTTCGCCTCTGAGCTGTGTTCCCGTCACTACAGAGCTGTTTCAATGTATTTACTCCTGATATATGACACTTTATTCCACTCCTCAGCAGCGTGTGTGTGTACACAGGGAGGACCAGCTAGCTGCGCACAGTCAGACCCGGTGTGATGCTGCGTTTGACCCGTCCGCTACAATAACTCCACAACAAACCGTTACTCAGTGCTCACACACCGGCCATGTCCCCGTCTGCTCACACACACACACACATACACACACACACACATACACACACAGTGCTCAGGTCAGGCTACTCACGCCCTTGGTCTGGGGAAGCCCATGGATAACAGCACGTCCAGGTTAGAACCACATTTCACCGAACCCGACCGGTTCTGCCGGAGCCTCCGAGGGAGGATCTTACTGTAGAGGTCCTCTTTGGCAGCCATGGTCCGCCGGTCCACCCAGTCCGCTACAAGCCCGATACAGTCCAGCACCCGACAGACCTCCGGCTAGTCCATGAGCCTCGGCCGGGTCCGCATGAGTGGAGAGGTAAAGGCAACTGCTCGGAGCTGCTGCTGGAGCAGGGCTGTGCGTCCAGGCAGCGCCGCGCTACTCCGCCCACTGGAGGAAACAGCAAATTAGATCTGCTCACTGGGTTTATACACAGCAGAGGAGGCACAACACACACTGTAGTGGAGGCACAATACACACTGTAGTGGAGGCACAATACACACTGTGGTGGGTCAGAATGGGACTCACTGGGTTTGTACACAGCAGTGGAGGCACAACACACACTGTGGTGGGTCAGAATGGGACTCACTGGGTTTGTACACAGCAGTGGAGGCACAACACACACTGTAGTGGAGGCACAACACACACTGTGGTGGGTCAGAATGGGACTCACTGGGTTTGTACACTGTAGTGGAGGCACAACACACACTGTAGTGGAGGCACAATACACACTGTAGTGGGTCAGAATGGGACTCACTGGGTTTTAAGAGTTTTTAAAGATGCCATATTCTCTTTTTAAAAATCACCAGAATTAAACACATTAATCACGGCCAGATATTGTAAAAACAGAAATTATAGTTTACACTGGACACATCATGTGTGACTAACATTTCTGTCAGGAAAAATATATAACCAAATCTGAGCTTCAAATAGTGATGTTTTATTGATATTCTTTTTAACTCCAGGATTTTGTCTTTAACTTTCAAACATCAAAGGGTAAGTTTTAAAAACTCTGATAACTAATTTATGGTGGAGGGAGGACTCTAGGAAAAAGATTTGTAGCCTCGGGAAGGCTCAAAATTTAAAAAAAAAAAACAGAAAACAAAAAAAACTAAGCCGTACCCCAGCCACCCTTCTCCTCTGATAAGTAAAGGACAGTCCCTAAGAAGTGTAAAAGGAAAATATAATCAAAATGTGACTGTGTGACCTTTTCGTGTTTTTTTCACTCTCCCCGAAGCTACAAATATTAGAGTCTCCTACTAGAGTCCTCCCTCCATCATAAATTAGTTATTAGATCTTTAAAACTTACCCTTTGATGTGTCAAAGTCAAAAGCTGAAGACGAAATCCTGAAGTTATTAAAAAAAACATCAGTTCTTCACTCGTGTCACGCTGGTTAGTTTCGAGCAAATGGTGATTTTGATGAAACATCACTAATTTAAGCTCAGATTTGGTCATGTTTTTTTCTAGTGGAAGCATTCGTCGCATATGATGACAACAATAATTCATGTTTTTACAGTTTCTGGCTGTGATAAATGTTATATTTTGGCGATTTTTAAAGAAAAGCTGCCTTCCTAACCAGCCTGCAGGTTTGGAAGGCAGCTTTTCTTTCTTCATAAAAAAAGTCCCTCCTTAGTGCTTAAAAATATTGACACACCTCCCCCCTTTTTGCACCACCCCCTCCCCTCCCCCTTCACAAGTAATGAACAGTCCCTAAGGAGTGACGGAGACCTTGGAGAGCTTCCACCATTTCTTTTTCAATACAAAGTCTTTCAACAGATTTATTGAGCCAGTTTTAATTTGGTTATGGTTCTAATTAATTGAAATTAAAGATAATTCTAAAAAACAACAATAAATAATGAGAATAAATATAATAATAATAATAAAAAAAAAACAATTAAAAAAAAAAGATTTCTGATTAAAACTAGAATCAGTCCCACTTTTCCCCCCAATACGACGCCCCTGGGACTGAGGGTCATACAATGTGACTTACATGTTATTTCAATTGGTTTGACATGGTGGGTTTGCCTTTAACTCTATCTGTGTGTGTGATATGGGTTAAACAGTAGGGACAGGTCAAATGATGCATGGATTATTTACAAGCTACACAGTAAACATGACACAACACCAAGAACTATAAAATCTGCTTTAATTTGTGTACAAAAATTACATTCATTATACAAAGATAATAAAAAGTCTGATGTATCACGATGTAGAAAAATAATTACATTATTTTTACATTGTTGTGATGATGAATGTGACGCAGTCTTAAATTGAACTTCATATAATCTACAGCAAAACTTTGACTAATTTTACAGGAACAAAGTGAAGTCTGATGTTTCACTCAACATTTTGTGATCAATCTGGTAAATTATTACCTAAACTATCACCTGATTATTTTCAATTCATGGCTCTCATATAATTTCATGTAACTGATCCTGATCGTCTCTGTTCATTGTGATAATAATACGTCCTATGAGATGACACTGAGCCTCACCGAGAGGGCCACACTGGCCTGAGTTGGCCCGGAGTAGCCTGACCGAGTCGTGGGGAGATGTGAGGTTAGAGTTGGCAGCCGACGGAGCTGGCAGATGGGTTGTATGGTGCTATGACACAGAAGACACAGCCTGCCTCCTGGAACGCTTGTCTCATCTCCACCTAGTGGGGCAAACACAGACTGCATCAGACAGACAGACAGACAGCAGGGCATTTATATGATTCACAAATACAGTAAAATCCATCTAAGTATGAGTGTGAGTACAAGACAGCTGGGATCATTCAACAGACGACTCCCTCTGTTTTTCTCCATCGTCAAGATATTAAAACTTTATAGCTGTTTTGTTTCTGATCATTTAGTTGAAAAGAGAACGTGTTTGTTTTGGGGCTGAAAAGTAGTGCAAAGGTATGCTATGACCAGAGACAATGCAAACAATGTATTTCATGTTTTAGGGTAACAAACCCAACGTTAGATATCTCTGCACAGAAACACAAATCAAAGTGACAAAGTCGATCTTTCAGTTAGCAGAGAACCCGAGGATTATTTCTCTTGATTACATCAGAAACTCATGGTTTTAGTAATGTAGAATTTAGCTCTGACTAAACCTCACATTCTGAGCCGTCACATCATCGAGTACGTTTACTTTAAGACACTGTTAACTACAAACATCTGCAGCAGTTCAGTCGATTTGTGTGCACTTGTATGTTTTGAAATTTTATCCAAAATTAGTATATTTTGAAATCCAGCAGATCACTTATATCTAACGGACACTTGGGAATGTCAGCATGAATATAAAGCTCCACTCTCATGTTCTCGGACAGCTACAGAGAGAAAACATCAGCTCAGGACAACAACATCCACATGGTGCAGTCTTACCAGTCTCCCTTCGTCCAGACAGAGACCCACCACGGCCCCGCCGCTGCCTGGTAACTTCACCGCAGAGCCGAACTGCAAGGAGCAGCAAAAACTTTATGAATGCATAATCAGAAAAGCCCTCCAGCAGGGGCACACAGAGGGAGATGGAGAACAGGGTGAATACTGTTCAGTAAAACAGGAAGTGGAAGTCTTACCTGACTCGCCAGCTGAACCATCTTCAGATTCCCAGGACCCAGACAGTCATCAGTGTAGACCGACCTGTGGGATACGTTGTTACTCGTTACAAATTTAGGCCAAAGCAAGTGTAATTTTCAACATAGAAAGGTCAACTTGGGCTCAAATTGAAGCTTATAAACTTGGGAAGTTTTCTGTGTACAAGTGAAGCAGTGATATTAAACTCAAAGTGATGAAAAATAATCATTTTTGGTGAGAATTTGTCAAACGGACGGTGTTTCTTTGGGGATGTTGTGTGTGATATTTTGGGGAAAAAATGGCAGCAAGCCCCAGAATCTTATTTTGCTATTTTCCTCTTTGTGTCAGGATACTCCTTACCAAAGTTTATACTAGTATGACAATCTATGCCATCATAGTGCCCTAACATTTGCATTTACATCAATTTTCGAGAAAAAATGTCCTAAAAAGGGGTTTTGGGCCCCCTGAGACCAAACGGCCTGGAGTTGGGGGTGCTCGTTATCAACTTATGATGGCCCATGGTAAAGGCAAACAGGAAGTAATAATAAAAAAAGGTAGGCAAAAAACATCACAAGGGCTGGATCTGGCTCCCGACCTACTCCAAAGTCGTTGAAATGCAGTGTTTGGGCAGTGACTTGCAGCAGAAACCAACGAAAAACAGCATCCTTTGACATCGGCATGATACGTAGGTGGTTGCTGTTATAGTTTAACGGTGCCCGGTGGTGTCAGCGGGACAAGGTTGAAAGTTAAGGCGACAAAAGTCCAACTGCGGCAGGTGGATGGGTCCAACAAACACAGAGTTTCACCCAAAAGAGTGGTGTTCGGGTCCCGTAAGATTCTAAAGCCAAACCCTGTTCTTTCTTCCTAAACCCAACCAAGGAAAAAAATGTCAATTCATGGTGTACCGATGTAGTGCTTTTATTTTGAAAGAGACTGTATGTAAACTTTAAATTCCCTGTGAAAACAGAAGTGTATTTTGAAAGGAGACAATGCATGTAACAGGCTGAACTTGACACGGTGTCCCAGAACGCCATCAACCAACACACCCAGGGTACCTTGCACATCGTATGTGGACGTGGAGAGTCCATGACCAAACGTCAATATGTGACGAGGTCGGAGTGAGAATGTGTTGGCTCAGAGTGAAACTCAAACATATAAAATACACTGTTTACCTCCGCAGCTCAAAGTTCTGGTCCATCAGTTGTGCCAGACGCCTCCAGTCTCTGTCCCCCAGAGCCGTCCTGAGGGGAGAACATTTTCAGTCAAGACGCAATGTTTCCTCTTGTGCTCTGAACTTCTGAAATGTCAAAACAAAAACTAAAAGCAGGCACATTTTGGCAGCAAAGTTGCAGCAAATTGGCGTGTGGTATTTCTTGGAACTCAGAGTGCATAAACATTTCACACATTTCATAAAGACCAAAGCCAATTAAAGCTGTGCAAAGGCTAGATGTAATTAATCCCATGGTTATTTATGTTGAGCTTTTACCCTGATTTACTTGACAAAACATCCACTGCTATTTACTGCATAAATTCTTTATCAACTCAAAACAACCTTGCTTGATCCGTGAGCTCAGCAAAAGTCTTCATGGCCTCGACGACCAGAGGTTCCCCTGTGGAAAGACGGAGCAGCATGAAAGTAGTTCAACCAAACCGATGTGTTTCCGTTTTTATAACTCCTCAGAGGACGGAGAGATGGAAATATACACATGGGCTTGTATGTTATTCTAAAAAATGACTGAAGAACCTTTTCCCCAAAGACTTACACAGCCAACAGAAAATAAAATATAAGACATTTACATCAGGAAACAAAATTTCACTACTTCTTATGGATGGAGCACTGTACTAAAAGGAAAAGCTTCTTTTCAGGTTATCAAAAGCAAAATGAACCAGAACTGACATCCCTGGCCCCAACAGTAGATGCATTGTTTAATCTAGCACTGAAATTTGACCTGGACGCTGATGTAATGATTGACGTGAGACGCACCACTGAGCCAGCGCTGTCTGATGTTGCTGTGGATGCGTCCAGAGTCGCTGGGGTCGCTCAGGTAGGCCAGCCAGAACGGTGGGAGCCCACTCATGTCCATAGAGATATAGTTCCCTGAGAAATGTAAAGACACACAGATATTAAGAGAGAAATATATTTATATGTATCACCTCTTCACCAACTTTAGACGGTGACTTCAGTACCGTAGCCCTGCTGGTCCATGAGCTCCTTGCTGAAATCCATGTAGACTAAACCTTCATAGACCTGCAGAGACAAGAACAAACAACTCACGCTACTGTAGGTGTTCAGTTAAAGATGAGTGTCCTGCTGTGCAGCTGTGACACAGTCCAGCACATCTGTGCAGAGATGATTCTGTTACTGACTTGGACGACTCGGTCCTGCAGACCTGCCGTGATAAAGAGTTCATCAGTCTCCACGTTGAGGATGAAGTTGGCTCTGATCGGCTTTGGGAGATCCTGGAGAGTAAAAAAGACACGGTACATACGTTTTATGTATTTTCACATGTATTTACTTACTCAGTTTTTAATTTGAGACTTTTTATTAACTTGTAGAGACGACTTTTGACTCTTTTTTAAAACGCTCTGATCAACTAATTTTAATGTGCTCTTCAGGAATACAGGGTTCTCACACATTTAAGTTTTCAAGCACCCATGATAAAATTTTCATTTCACAAAAGCATGCACTTCACTTGCCAGCCTGGTTACAGCACTTTTATCCACACATACACACACATGCAGGAGAGTCTCACTTCCCATAACAAACACCACCACACTACGTCACATACACACGTAACGTCTAAAAGCAGAAGGCTTGGCCGGTAACAGTCATGGAAAATGAGAACTGTGCAAGTTTTCCATTTGTATCAAGCATCAGATAAGTTGACTTAATTTAATGATTTGACATTGCACGTCCTTTGATCCGACTATTGTGCATCACAATGTCGATGCTGAAACGATATATCGTGAAGTTGACGCATATCAGAGCTACGATATGTCAACAGCTAACTTAGAGAAGAAAGAAAAATGCCATTATGTTACATCACGTGGAAGATTATCCCCGGAAGATTACTGTAATAATTAACAATAAGTTTTCTTAAACTTTCAGTGATTTTAATTCCATAACTTTTCCAGCCTTTCCATGTACGTGGGATCCCTGGGAATAGCATGTTACGAACACGATTTTAAAAATGACCGTGGAAAATTTGTGAAATCCCTAATCCAGAAAAGGAGAGGCTGACATCAGGAGTGATGGAAACATCAAGAAATAACCCTTACGCTGTCGGTGATGTTGTAGAACTTCATGAGACACTTCAGAGTCGCTGAGACGATGGCACTGTGAGAAGACAAAATTGTAAATTATTAAATTCAAAGTGTGCAAAACTACCTTTAAACTGGCTGATAAAGATAAGAAAACACCAAACAGAACTTTTTACCTGCTTCCAGCGAGGCCCTGCATCAACAGAGACAAATCAGTTCATCATTACTTCATTATACACGATGTGGTGTGACTTATTGTGTCGTTTTATTTTCTTAGAGACCAGTATCTGAATGATTCCTCACCACTTGCCGAGGAATGTTGGTGTCATACTTCAGTGTGAAGTTCTGCTTTGTCAAAGCGATACTGCAGATAAAGACAAACAACACACAGCAGAGTGTGAAGGAGCATCAGCAGTGACAGTGATTGTCCTGAGCGGGGAGTGTCCACCAGTGCTGCAACAATATTCCAGCCTGTTTTGGCTCGCAGACTGAACAAAGTTGGAGGTAAAGGGGACGTGCTGATGCTTATATAATTTTTTCATTTACATGTCATTACGGTTTTTTTCCCCAATGTTATCTTGGTCTCATGTGATCTCAGTAACTAAACTCACCCTTGTTTGGAGCAGAACTGGTAGAACTTCTTACAGGTGGCCTGCAGCAGCCGCAGACCTCCCAGGTACCTGCAGAGGATGATGAACAGAGCATTCTGGAAAAAGCCTGAGCACGACCAAGTGTGTTACGTATTTAAAGCTGTCGTGTACACACCCCTCCTTCCTGCTGATGCAGAACAGATCTTGCAAACTTCCAAACTCTGTGGGGTCGTTGAGCGGATGAGGGACTAACACCTGCAACGTCACAGAAATGCACATGAATGTTAGACAGTATGTTCCTGATGAAGGTGTTTTAGCTTGTGTGTGTATGTGTGTGTGTGTGTTACCAGAGTCTGGCTCTCCACTAGAGTGACCTCAGCCCAGAAGTTAGAGATGGACATAGCGATGGTTTTCCCGTTGAAGCCGTCTGAAGGATTCCCCATTAGCCCCACCCTGTGAGGCGTCATATATTTTGGAGATCAGTTCTTACAGTGTCAGAGTGTGTTCAAACATTCAAGTGCTCTTGTTGTGATTTAGGGAGGAGGAGGAGGAGGAGGAGGAGGAGGGGGAGGAGGAGGGGGAGGAGGAGGAGGGGGAGGAGGAGTAACCTGAGCTAAATTCAGGTGGAGTATGAGGACTTTGTGTTTCCTGACCTGGCGTATGATCTGCATGTGATTGGTTTGGCAGGTCTGTCTTGTTGCTTGGTGGAGTAGTGTGTGAGCCACTTGGTGTAATCTGACAGGCCCTGAGACGTCAGGAGGAGGCGTGTTATTAGAGTAAAGTTGTTATAGTACATAATATATGATACAGACACAGTTATCAGCAGCAGAGCAGCAGTGTTTTGTCTCTGTTAACAAACACCTGCACATGAAGAACAACCTGTGATCTATATTTATATTGTGTCCTGGTCAGACAAACGGACAACCGGAAAACAACCTGACGACAGTTTCCTGTCACGGTTATCCCCGACACGGATGCATAATAATAAAGATGATATCTCTGGTTCTGCTGCATTGATTTTGATCCTTTTTTTTCTGTCCATCTTGAGTCTGCAGCAGACTAAGAGTATAATTAATAACTAGGCCTTCATCGAGCTTCCTCCTTTATAATCCATGACTTTGCAGAACTCTCAGCCTCGTGTGAAAAAAATCCTGAAACACTGCTGACAAACTGAGGTAAGGATACGAACCACTTGTCCAATGAGCTGGAAGCCAGTCGGCAGCTTCATCCCAAACACATCACGCTGCTTCTCATTAATGAGCCACTCCTGCAGAGAAGGGAGACACAAAGGTACGAGTTATAACCAGCTGTGGAGGAAGTAAAAGCAGTAACACCACACTGTATAAGTACTCTGTTACAAGTTAAAGTCCCACATTCAATATTTTACTCAAGTAAAAGTGAAAAAGTATCAGCATCAGAATATAGTTAAAGATCATGTGGAGGGTGCTGGTTTTTTAGGGATTACCAGTCAGTTGTTTAGGTGTGGTACTGATTGAGAGGAGGAGTGAGTTGACTCAGCGTTCCTTCCCCCTCACAAAGGGGCTTCTAAATACGGTGGCCAACATGAAAATGCAAATGTCCCTATCTAGAGCCAGTGTTTGGTTTATTCTGGGCTACTGTAGAAACATGTCAGTGCAACACAACTTAATCTGAGGTAACAAAAACACAATAATTCTCTTTTTCAGGTGATTATACACCTCCTAAATCCAACACACCGGACCTTAAATACAGGACTTAGTTACTTTCCATCACTGGTTATAACTTTATAAATTCATGATGATGCACTGATGTTATTAGTAAAGTAGGAAAAGCAAAGTTAAAGCACCAATTGACAAAAACATATTGTGCAGTCATGTACAGAATAAAATAAAGTCGCATGGGGGCGGTGATAGCTATCAGTCTTTCCCACTGAACTCAATGGTTTGTCTAATATTTGTCTTAGAAGTTAGACAGCAAATCTAGTGTCAGTAGTTGATTTCGTTTCATCGTTACTGAATTAACACTTACTAACCCAGAATCGTCCGAACGACCGGACTGAGCCTTGAGGCTGCAGGCTGAGGAAGTCAGACAGGTACGGCAGAGTGTCTTTTCTGATGCAGTAAAACACCACGCTGGCCAGCCGGGACGCCGTCAGTCCTTCCTGCGGTTTCTCCAGGAAGCGAGTTATCCTGATGCAGAAAACTACAGCTGATTAAAATCAAAGCTTGACACATAGTGACGTATAAAATGTCAATAACGTTCATAAACGCCACACACAGATGTACTCCTTAACTCTACTGTTAGAACATGTTGTGCTCTGTGGGACTGAAGGTTAAACTCACCTGTGGGTGTCAGGACAGACCTCCACGATGCCCCTGGAGCTGCTTTTCTCTCCTTCCTCCAGCTCATAGTAAATGATCAGCTCTCCAGGCTGCAGCACACACAGAAGGATGAGCTGCTCATGACTTCACCTCCACAGAAACATCTGTACAATCTTGATAAACGTCCTTCACACACAACAGGTCGTATGACAGGGGACTCAACTTGCTTTGCCCAGGAGCCACTTTTGTGAAATGACAGGAGGCCAGGGGCCCGTAAATAGACAAACATTAGCAAAGCGTTTGCTGTCAGGGCCCCGCTGAGGCTCTGGAACAATCTCTTTTAAGTCCCTTCTTAAAACATTATGTTATTTGAGAGCCTTCGCGGATTTTACCTGAGTTTTAAGTTCATTGAAACTGTTTTTATTTCCTCAGTTTTTATACATCAAAGTGTTTTTATCAGTTATTTTAAAGGTTGTTTTCATGTCTTGTCTGTTTTAGTTTTTGACATGTAATGCACTTGTTGACTT
The DNA here is from genome assembly GCF_006386435.1 of Epinephelus moara. NCBI lineage: Eukaryota > Metazoa > Chordata > Actinopteri > Perciformes > Serranidae > Epinephelus > Epinephelus moara. The sequence continues at coordinate 5,080,136 of NC_065507.1, read as the reverse complement.
TGTTTTGACAAGCGCTTTTTTATTTATCAGATAAATTGAACAAACAAGGCAGACATACAAAGGGGCGTGTCTGGGATTTGAGGACATTTGGGGCTTAAAGGGAAATTTCGGTTTATTTCAACCTGTCTCCTATCGTCCTAAATTTGGTTCAAGTGACTAGTGACATAAAAATAATAGTTAGCATGTTAGCCGTTAGCCTAGATACAGCCGGGGCGCATAGTAGCGTCAGACCTGTTAAAACGTAAGTGAACGGGCAACCTTCAAGTGCAAAG
>NC_065507.1:5062219-5079451 GCF_006386435.1 Epinephelus moara | reverse complement strand
TGCACTTGAAGGTTGCCCGTTCACTTACGTTTTAACAGGTCTGACGCTACTATGCACCCCGGCTGTATCTAGGCTAACGGCTAACATGCTAACTATTATTTTTATGTCACTAGTCACTTGAAACAAATTTAGGACGATAGGAGACAGGTTGAAATAAACCGAAATTTCCCTTTAACCTGGACCCCAGATCCTCCCCTGGTGCTGGGGCTGACCTAAATGCTTCAAAGCTTCAATCATTGCCGTGGTAATCAACGTCCAAATCAGTAACCTAATTGTTACAGTTGTATGTGCTGCTGTCCCTTCTCCCTCCACTGTAGATCTGGCCAGGTGTGCTGCGTTACTTAACGAGGTGCATACACCTGGGGTGGAGGAGGTGCTTCAGAGCTGCTGTGACAGCAGCAGAGGAGAGAATCACATGAATCTGAGCGTGTTAAAGGTGTCTTACGTGGTTATTTTGGGTCAGTGGTGTAGTTTAGGGCTGCCCAAGAGTAGGGCCTAACAAAACACGTTTTTTCTATACCATTACTCCCAAAAAGCCCCCAAAATAGCCCATAAATTAAGAAAAGGTAATCCAACAAACTGTCGATTTACCGGTCTATCTACACCGGGGGCAGACCCAGAACACACTGGAGGGATTACATATCTCATCTGGCCTGGGAACGCCTCGGGGTCCTCCAGGAGGAGCTGGAAAGTGTTGCTGGGGAGAGGGATGTCTGGGATACTTTGCTTAGCCTGCTGCCCCTGCGACCCAGCTTCGGATAAGCGGTTAAAAATGGATGGATGGATTAGAAAATGGTTGGCGGGTCACCCTGCAACCTATTGCGGGCCAGGTTTGGCCCACGGGCCGTGAGTTCAGTATCACTGTTGTGTTCTTTAATGTCTACTAACATGATTAAGCTGTGTTGTGGTTAATCACCTCTGACCTGAAGAATCGGATCACTTGAGCGATGTCAAAGTTCTGGTCTGCACACAGCATGTCTCCTGCGATCTGCTCACACAAACAGACAACAGAAAACATCATATGGCCGACACTGAGTCAGATCTACCAGAACACACCCTGTGACATGCCGTGTGAATGGACGCGCTCCAACACCAACAACAGACGGACTCATCGTACCACCATGATGTCATCCTGCAGCTTGCGGCTGCGTATGGCCAGCTCCAGGTCAGCCACGGCCCCCAGACGGTCCTCCAACGTAGTGCTGCCATCATTTATGATGTTCTCCACGGGGAAGTCATTGGCTGTGGCCCAGCGCTCGTAGTGCTTATACCTGGTCAGAGTAACAGAGTGAGAGAGCGGAGGAGGAGCAGAGCGAGAGGCGTTTAACACGACTGCTGAGTCAACACCAGCTGGTTCATGCAGCAGTTAGAACTCACTTGTCTGCATTCGTGACCAGATACACCTCTGTGAACAGCTGCCGCCTGGAGAGAAGTCACAGACGCAGAAGAAGAAGTTAACCAGTAACTGTTTTAAAGTTCACAGATAACCAGAGATTAACCCTGTTCATGTTGGCGCCACTGTTACGCACATGTTGACCGTTTCCCACCAGAAGTCGAGGATCTTCTTCCCTCCGATGCCAGGAAGTAAAGCCTTCGGCACACCTGTCAGGTGGCTGTATAAACCTGTGTCATCATTCTGGAAGAGGTGGGAGTAAAACAGATGGATTCAGATACAGGTTACAAATCACCATGGTAACAAACTACATACAAATCTTTATTATTGATGTTCACATGAGGTCTATATGTAGAATATACACTTGCTTAGATGCTGTAAATCAATGCAAACTGAGGATATTACATAAACTCTAAGCTCAAACTGGGGATCATTGGTTTTCCTGGACACAAGACGTCACCTTCCAACATGACAACATCACGCCAGACACACGGATGGTGGACATGCACAGTTAAGTGGAGCTACAGTTACAGCTCGACTAGGCCATATAACTGGACTACTGTCCTTGTCCCAGTATACAAGCACAGGAGGGGAATCAGTTTATTGACCGAAGTGTGTCTGACTCCTCTACGATAGGTGGAGATATGTCCCCTTTCAGCTTGTTAGTATTGGACCTTTTTCCTGTTGACCTATTACGTCACAGACCAAACAACTGCCATTCCATGTATTTTAAAACATTCAACTCTTTCAGCCGACACATCATGAACTGTGTCTCCACGTCTGTCCAAAAAGACACAGCTCTGGATGTAGATTTCTCCATGTTGTTACCAGCTTCTTCTTCTGTTACACATTTAATGCTATTTGACTCCTGGGTCGAAGCTCGGGGTGGAAACTGTGGAGCATGCTCAGAGCGCCTCGGCCAGTTTGGGTCCGATTGACTGTATACATGCAGGAGGAATTCAACTCCCAGTCATATTATCTGGGTGTGTTAGTCCCACTTTGAGAAATTCTATCTAGTATGATTTCAGTCGGACTTACATGTTTACGTGGATTTTAAAAGCCTGGTTTTTGTCGGACTGACACAATAAATCAATTTTCTCATCTTAAGCTCAGATCTGATTATGTTTTTTTCCCCCGACTGAAGCGTTCTCACTCATAATGTGTCCTGGGACCATCAGAAATGTAAAAATTCAACAATAATTTCTGTTTTTACAGTTTCTAGCCGTGATAAATGATGTAATTTGGGCAATTTTTGGTCAAATAAACACATAATACAACCATTTAATTTGTATGCCTCTCCCCTGATTCAAAATAAAAAACATAAGTCCCTCCCCAGTGCCTAAAAATTACTTGACATGCCTCAACCTTTTTGCACCCGCCAATTCCCCCTCATAAGTAATGAACAGTCCCTAAGCGCTGAGAGAGGTCTTGGAGAGCTTCCACTATTTCTTTCACTGGTAAAACAAATACAAGATACAACCATTCAAATATGTATGCCTCTGACCTAAAAAAAAAAAAAATTCCACTCCCCCCTCATTGATAACGAACAGTCCCTAAAAACGCGTGAGGCTGTTATGTCAACCATTAGATGAGATCAGTAATTCTGCATACATATAAACCAATAAAAATCAGGGATTAAAAAAAACTCAACTTCCAGGAGGTGGTGCTACAGTGTTGTTGCACCACATTGCTCGGTAGGGGTCGGTGAAGACTGTGAGGCGATGATAAACATGCAATTTAATAAACAAATAACTGTAGGATTGTGAAGTCAGATGAGCCGAATACACCAGAACATCCTCATGACTCACTTAATGTCATAAAATGTGGTCTAACGTGTTTTAATTTCAGCCGACAGGTATCACAAAGGTGAATTAGCAGATTCTTTAACGTAGTTTGGTGTGTGCGCGCTGTGTACCAAACGTGAACTTTGCACTCTTTCAACTCATCTCTTCTCTGCTGCAGCATTAAAGCGACTCACCTTGATTTGTGTCTCTAAGACGGTGCCGTGTCCCGCTACCAGCAGTATACAGATCATTGGTGAAACTTCACTGTGTCCTTGTGTTGATTTTAATCAGTAAGAACAGAAGGCAGGGGCTGAGAAATATACGGAATCTGCAGGAGCTTAATTTTCCCAGCGGCAATGAAGTATTCTACTTCCGCATCGGACCTTCAAAATAAAACACTCAGGACTACTTCAGTTCATCTTAATGCTCCAGACATGCAGACAATTACATGTGTAATAAAAACACGTGTACATTTTTAACCAATTTACCAACTTTAATAAACACAACTGAAAGTGGCGTATGACATACAGTATATTATTTGATTTTTTTATTATAAAGACATACATAGCCTACCTACAATGCAATGCTTAACAACCCCTGTTTGTTTGTTTATTTATTTATTTAGTTAGTTACATTGTTGCAATGCAATTATTGTCCCCAGTGAGGTTTCATGAAACATACAAAAATACAAAGCAAACGAGCCGAGCGATGAACTGGATGATAAACATGGTGCCGACCGGTCAGAGTGAGATGGAAAACAGGTCAAAGCATGAATGAATACATCAACATAAGTGCGTTTGATACGGAGGAGCACGGTACTGCAGAGGTTAAGAGAAAGAAAGACATGAGCAGTTGGTCGTGTTTCAGAGCTTACTGTACTGGAGGTTAATGAACAATCATGTCTGAGGAGAAAGGCATTCAACGAGGGCTTTGTTAAACCGACCGACGACTTCTGTAACTAAAGATGTTAATTTTACATCATGTTATCATGATTGGGTTGTTTTCACCAGGCGAAGGATTTAAATTCTGTAAAAAGCTTCAAAGATAATATTCAAAGGAGTCATTAGGCAAAGAAGATGAATGACAATATTCAATTATGTCCCCTCTGTCATGCACGCTTGATCACAAATAAAGTATCTCAAAGCATTTCAAGTACTCTTTTGGCCCATACATGGTTGTCTTCAAATACCCAGAGGCTTCAGGCTCCTCACTGGGGGTCTGTGCTGGAAGATCCCACAATGCCGTGCTGTCGCAGCAGGTTCCTCAGGATCTGATTCTTGGACTTCCAGTCTTCCACCTGAGCAGCAACAACAGGACAGATATTATAGAGGTAATGTAGTGATAATGTCTCATCGGCTGCTTCATGACTGTTATCAGGAATGCAATAACCATGACGAGCTAAGTCATGTTTATCTGTGGAAACAGGATGTTCAGGCCCCAACAAAAGGCGCATCACACTGTCTTAGTTTTTAATTGACTGCCACTGATTTTTTTTTTTTTAAAAAGCAAAACAAAAAAAAACTTGCTGCACCTTTTTTGATTGTTGCCAGGCAACCACCCATCACCTCCCTACCCTAACCTTTCTGTATAATAAATCCACCATTTATTTTGGCTGGCTAAAACCACCTACTTGTTCTAACAGTAATCAGTGTGTAGCTGCTGACATGTTGAGGCAGAGGGTACTGTCTGTAGCTCTGGTTGAGGGTGAGAGGCTGTCAGCAGATAAACAGAGATCTGTGTGGGTACATGAGACCCTAAAAAAGAGGCTGGATCATGGGGAGTACCACCAGTTGGTCCAGGAGCTTCTCCTCCATGATGACTCAGGGGCAGTTTGACAACCTGCTGTCTATCATCAGGCTGTATAGCTCTGGGTATCCAGCAACCGCTACCACCAGTTTCTCCTCCATTGTTTACCAAATGTAAACTTGCTGTTGTGAACACCACAGAAGGCCCGCCTCTCAAATCATCTGACTGGACAATGGGGAAAAAGTGGAGATAATGTGGGGCACTTTTCCACTCTGAGTTGAAGATTTTTCAACTCAAGGAGTTCAGAGCGCTCTGGCAAAAACACCGGATGCCTAGAGTGCAGAAACGTGAGGCCTGCCACAACGCAAAAAACATGAGCACAAAGCTTCATTCTAGTGTTGTCACGATACCAAAATCTTTGTTTCGGTACCAATACCAATATGAATTTCGATACTTTTCGATACTCTTCGGTACTTTTCCTAAGGAAAAGTCCTTTTGGATACAAACCTTTAGAACAATAAATAATAGGGGTGTAATGGTACCAAAAAAAATCATGGTTCGGTAAGTACCTCGGTACGGACGTCACGGTTTGGTAACTCAAATGTTCCACCAAGTTTGTGTTGTCTCGTGTTGTCTCCCTTTGCGAGGCAGACTTTCTCTTGTCTTTTTTCATGTGTGCCAGCTGCGAATGTTGATACAGGTGTTGTCATACACACCACTTGTGCAATCTGTGCTCCAGTAGGAGCAAGAAAGGTGTTTGTGTGCATAATTGAGTAAAATAAATTAACTAAATTAATGAATTGAATCAATTTCAAAGTACCAGTATTTTCCAAATGCAGTATAGTACTGTTTGGAATACTCTAGTACCGCGGTACTATTTTAGTACCGGTATACCGTGCAACACTACTTCATTCTCGTTAAAAACTATTACAAAAAGGCGCCTCCAGCTGCTAAAATCCTTTCTGTGTGATCAGGGCCATAGACTGCTACATTGGGCTGATAAATGGTCTTTCATAACAGCATAGCTGAATGCTTTATGAGTAATATTCTGGCTTTAAATAAACAAATCTGAGTTTAGAGTTAAACAAATGTCCATTACTGCAGTGGTGTCTTGCTGGTAAACCAGTGCAATAACACTGTGAAGTCGGGCTGGGTGATGAAACAATAATCATCTAGTTTTCCTTGATAGAGGTATAATAAATGTTCGATAAATCTTCCATATGAATGAACCACCCATACGCCGGTACAGGTAGACAATGATGCTCCTTAAACACCAGCTGCCACCCAGCATTTAACAGAAGAAGACTTAGAAGATCTATAATCAGTTATATTTGAATTAATCTCCATTAAATCCTCATGTTTGTATTGTGAGTGACATCCTGACAACAGACCCCTCAGGGACCGCTACAGTAAAATGTCTGCCACTGATATCTGGGCTGAATAATGTCAGCATGTTTCCTGGCCGAAGCTCCACTTTTAAATTTCACATTTTTTCCTATTTTTAAACCATTTAATGCATCATTGATTTCATGTTTCTTGATTTAAATTATAAACTTGCAAGTCATCCCAGTTCAGCAGTTTTGCATGTGGACTGTGGAGGTCGGACACAAACTGGGTTATAACCAATTTCACACGAGTGCCTTAAGTAAAACGGAGTCCTACATTCACACAGCCAACCTATCAGTCATGGGGTGATTGCTGACCGTTATTAACCCACTAATCCTCATCTCCACTGTCAGTGTACATGTGATCCACCGCTGTAATGGCAGCAGAACGGATCAGCAGGCGGATCAGTTTACAGGAAGTGTTAAATGCTGTTTCACACTGACAGGGACAATATTCTGGAGAAGAGACAAACCTCCTGTCTGAGTAGCTGGTTGTCGATCCTGAGACGATCGAGAGTGCTGATGTCTTCCCCCAGCTTCAGGTTGCTCTGTCGGAGCTCCTTGATGTACTCGCAGGCTTTGGACAAGATTCCTCCTTTACTCTGAAACAAGAGAACGTAAACATTCAGAGACGGCTTGTTTTGTTTTCTCAATCTTTTTAATTTCAATTCAATTTTATTTATAAAGCCCAGTGCCCATGTTTACAAATGCAGCGACGACACAGATGTTTCATATACAAGACGTATACAACGAGGACAAAGTGTCTCTGTCTCCTTCCCTCCCTCGGCCTCTCTGTTGATGCTCTGTGCAGAAATAATGTTAATAGCCTGAATAAATAAAAAGATTTAAATTGTTTTCCAGCACTAGATTCATTTGAAAGGCCAAAAATGACTTTATAACTCCCCCCACAAAGATTTTGAAATGTTTCAGACATCATGGAGTTTGACCTACTTCACTCACCTGTCCCGTCTTGGTGTAGTCGATGTTACAGTCTGGGATGGCCTTTGACAGCTGCACGATCCAGTTGTTGATCTTGTCCCTGCGCCGGCGCTCCACTGTTGGAACAACATTTAGATTTGACGTCATACATGCTCAGATATTTTTAAGTAAAATACAGCCAACTTCTCACAGTGGATGAGAGTGCTCACCTTCATTGTGCTGGGCTCGCCTCTTATCATCTCTGGAACCCCGAGGAGCCTCTTGCTTTCTGGAGAACACAACAGAACAAAGATATTAAGTCGGCTCGACTTACAGGATGTAAAAGATTTCCTACATTAAGCTGTGCACTAATGCAACAGTGCTGTAATTCTGTTAAAACATAATGTATTTACGCTATGTATGGCTGAGTGCGAGGTGCGATTGTCCTTTGATTGGAGCCCGTCAAAACTTCTTGGGGTGACATCATCACGTAAAGCTGCCCTGTAAAATAAAATCTTACTATCAGCTGCAGAGAAGAAATATAGCATCTTAAAGGAACATCTTACAGAATCAATGCACATTAAAGCCTTTAAATTACGCACAATTAAAAAATACACTCCTCTCTGTCCTCCAAAAAATTAAAAATGAGTTTGTGGTTAATGGTTTAAAAAGTTCAAACTACATTTAATTGTAGTAATTATGATGTGAAAATGTCCCTGTGCTGTGTCAGGCACTAATTACCTGTGGGTGTGGTCTGTCCCAGCAGTGTGTCAGAGGCCTGCACTGTGGTCACCATGGTGCCAGTGGTGGCGTCTGCGATGGTGGCAGGGTAGTAGGTGTACTGCGTCTCTGCGCTGCCGTCTCCCTCTAACCCCTCAGGCTGGGAGAACACAGCCTGACGTCAAAGACATTGACTTGTTAACATTATCTCCACTGTTACTCAAAGGAATTTTAATTTTTTTTAAAAAATCTGTCAGGATTTTTTAAACCCACAACCTGGTTCAAGAGTTATTAATGTGGATAAAAAAACAGAAAAATGTTCTTCAACAGTGTTGCCAACTTGGCATCTTTCTCACTAGGTTTAGCGACTTTATTTCTAAAAACAACAACTATAGACAGTTTTATTCAGACCATCAGGGAAAGTGAGATATATGTTTAAATATATTATATTTCATTTCATTCCCATGCATGTTGCTCAGAGTGAGCACAGTCCACAGCTCCTCTGCTGAGTCTCTCCCCCTCTTTCCTTTTGTGCAGCAGCACTGTGCAGACACAGGCCAGGCCAGGCTGCAAGGTGGGGAGGATGCCACGGAGCGTCCTGACTGAGACTTCATTGAGAATTTTCTGCTATCACCTTTTGCAGCTGGTGCTAGCAACTTTCATTGGAACAGTAGTGTTGAACCATGCTGACCGGACCAGATCAGATTCTTCTTAAAAAGATCAGCAACAGAAATTCAGCACTGTACGTCAGACGAACCTGAGCTATAAAATATGATGATCTTTACTTAAGTGTCAGAGCAGCAGAAATACAAGCGCAGAAGCACAGTATTACTTGTTTGTCTGGAACTGCATTGCTAGCCAACTGAGTTTGAGTCTATGTTTACTTCCTGTTAGCTGACAAGGAAAATATAAAAGAAGGAAAGGTCATGGCGTCAGTGCCAGTGTTCGAGGAGCCAGACTTGAGTGTAAGTTGTACTGAAGTTGCCATAAGAAAAGTAAATGTTTAGACCTATATCATCCTTTAGAAACAGAGAACATCAGAGGCGACGATAAGTAAATCAATGACTTGTAATGCCTCCTGGCCACTAACAGTGGTCAATCAAGGTCACCACTTACTTTAAGGAAAGTTCCACCCTCAAACCCTCTCAAAACTTCAATGTAGCTTCAGTCTGTGAATGTTTGATGACATCCACAGCGCTGAATATTAGTGATGACGGGGTGTCACTGAACCTGTTCAACCTGTCACAATGTCTACCTCTGTAGCAAGGACGTTAGTTTATCCATGTTATTCTTTTACACACAAGAGAAGACATCTGTCCTGTGTTTAAGACAAAACATGTTTTGGGGTTGGTGTTACATTACAGAGCTTAGATTTGCCCACAACTCCTTTGCCATAAAGGAACTAAATGTGTATCTGAACACTTTAATAGCAGCAGTAGTGACTTACAAGGTTAGCAGATTTGTCTTTTACAGAGATCAGAAATTCACACTCATTCAGTTCAGTGTCGTTCTCACCTGTGTGACAGTCTGAGTGGTTGCGGGGAAACCAGTGACGAGGCTGACGGCTGCAGCTCCATCTGTCTGACCCTCCAACTGGCCATCTGACACCTGGATCACTCTGTAGGTCACCTGTAACACAACACATTACACAGAGTGGTCAATATTTCATTACCACTGAGGTGACAACTGTTAACAGCTGGAGAGGAAACAGAGTCTGAACCTAACGTCTTCTTTTAGGTCTCTATTAAGTAAAGTGGGTCATGAGTACAGAGGCCAGTGGGTGATGTGACTGACACACTGTCTGGCACTGCTATCAAGAAATGTGGAGTCACAGAAAAGATATGCACCTGTTAAAATCAGTTTGTATGTATACAGACTGTATTTATGGGAAGTTGGGAACACCCACAAGACATCAAGGAGGAAAACAAAGCATTCACGACATACACTACTGCATGTCAAATAAACATCCAGAGTTAAAGGCTATTTCAAAACCTGGACCCTATTTTCCCATTTGTGAAATTAGTTCAGCACTGAGAGAGAGCAGTGGCTGTAATGTAAACACTGAGGGCATGTTCACACCATTGTTCACATTTACGCACACTAAAAGTGCTTGTAAGTGTTTGAAAAGGTTACTGACACGATGCCTACTGCAACAGTCCTTTTCGCTCAAGAGTAAGATCCTTTTAGTTCAACCAGAATCAGCCCAAAAATCACTATCGTCAAACCCACCAGATTCCACTGAAATTAACAATAATTTTATCATCATAAAACACACATCATTCAAAATGAACAGAAGCACAATAAAACTCACAGACACCATCCTGGTTTGTCTTGCCACTGCTTTTACAATCGCCAATTCTGGTTTGGTTTAAAAAGCCCTTAATTCACCCAGTTAGATGTGAAAATAATGCTGGCCCTATACACGCTAAAATTGCTGTTTATTTAAATGGAGTCTGGTGGGTTTGGCGATGGCAATTTTACAGCTATTCTGGTAAAACAGAAAGAATCTCTCACTTTATCCAAAGAGTTTAAATTTGTTTAGCCACTGATAACAAAGTTGTGATGTGAACCACGAAGGACCTTGCTTGCGTGATAACATCGAAACACACCATCAAGACGTAGGCTAATGGCGTGAAGTAATGTTAACGTTTTTATGCTGTCTCGAAATGTGTATGGAATTCACTAAAACATGCTAGTCTATTACATCTACATCGACATTACACCTAACTATGAACAGAAACCAACTGTATCTATGCAATTACAGCAGAAAACTTGTTATATAAATATAGTTTTTCAGACAGTGATTTCCAACTGAAAATGAAGCTGTTATATCTCTCTCTTCAAAGCCAGACTCCATTCAGAAAAACAGTGATTTAACATCACTGAACACAGGAGCTGCTGGTCTACTCTAATGCGCCTTTTTCGGGGCAATGGGGGGCGTGAGCAAGTAACAAAACGTGTAGCTCAGCATGTGACGTAAACAGTGACGTGGGAGGGAAGCCGCGGCTAGTCATGCTGCGATTCTCTCGTAAATCGGGGCCGTCCTTCAGCGTCCCCGTCATCTGACGGTTAATGGCCTCTTCGTTTGCGAGGACAAGGAGGGCGCGCAATTCCTTGTCTCCCCAGTTTCTCATCTTTACAGTGTCTGTCAGGTTTGTGTTTCCCTCTTGCTACTAGCTGCTCGCTAATTCCTGCTATCAGCTGTTTCCTGTTTATCCACCGCCAGTGGCTCGCACGTGTGGCGTCATCAGCAGCTCCTCCCATTGTGGAAGGCCGCCTCGGTCTGTTTAAACTAAAAGGGTTCCGCCAATATGTCTACCCTACGTGGCGGAAAATTGGGCACCTCAGATCAACTCGCCTTTCCGCCTCTGTGTGTCTAAACGCTCGCAGCTGGCCGGCAAATCGGCCCAACATTTGCGGAAAATCTGGCAGTGTAAAGGGGCTAAAGAACGTCTCTCCACAAATGACCAAATGTTTTTGTCCTACCTGCCCGCCTGCTCCTTCCGTCTTGAAGAGATATTTGATGGGCTGGTCGGTGAAGGTGGCAGCAGACTGGATGGTGGCGATAGCTGCCGGGTCCTCTGCCGTGGCTACGGACCCTGACAGAACACAAAGCCACATAAGATGTTAGTCAACTTTATAGATTTCAAAAATAGCTCATGGGAAGAACAAATTTAAGACGACTTAAAACCATATTATTAGTGCTTCAGGTGTCCTTGGATGACCATGTGTGATCTTATAACGTAAAAGAGTGTAAGGAAATGATATATGGGAACTACATACAAAGTTTTAATGGTTTAAGTGTCTTAGGACATACACCAGTGATACTCAGCTTATGGCCTGCGGGCCAGATAGAGTGCCAGGTGGTGATTTTACACGTTTAACACGAACAGCGAGCTCACAGCTGAAAGTCTGGAGTTTTTGACCAATCCATCTCAATGACCCGTCTGTCCAATGTGGACTTTCTGGCTTTTTATTAGGGGTTACTGTAGTTTCCCAGAGTGTCAACAAATACCGCCGCCTGGGTCGTGTCATACCGCTGCTAAAGGTGCCTCTGTGCAGCTGTGTCCAACGCTGACGGCCACTAATGCCTGGTTCACACTACACCACATTTTTGTCTGTTCCAACAGTCACTGTGTCACATTGGGTTGGCTGAACCCTGAATGTGCTCAAATTTTAGAAACACCCCTGCTTAAACCTGACAGCTGCTGTGACTGGCCCCTGGCTGCCTGTCATTTTGCAAAAGTGGCCCCCAGGTAAGGCCAGGTGAGCACCCCTGACATACAGTCACAGTGGCTTTAAATGTGCTATGATACTTCAGGGACATAAGATAACATTGAAAACCTGAACCACCACCAATTTAGATTTGTCAACTTTCAAAGGCAGTGTGTGACACTGAGGAGTTTGAACCATTAAAGCACATATAAACCGCATTTTGTAACTTTACACTTTTCCCAGCACAGTTAAGATGGTGACATTAGCAGAGTAATAGTATTTTATTTTACCTTCCTCGTTGACGGTGACACTTCCATCAGGTTCAGGGCTTTTCTGTTGGCTGCACACAAACACAAACACACACACACGCGCACACACACACACAAACACAAACACAACAGAGGAGTCATGTTGTGGTTCGATTAATCACATTATCAAATTAACTACCAGCCCGTCAGTGAACTGGAGGGCTAACAATGTATTGGTGCTGTTACTGGTTGACAATGGCGCATGTTACCGTCCCACTCACCTTTTCATTTCTGCCGACAGTCTTGGACGAAGAGACCGCCTTCGCTCGCGCCCTCAGCCAGACTGAGAAACAAGTTCATAAGTTTGACACGAACCCGGAAGAAACTTTACTCTGAACCAAACAACACTGACTGCAGATGTGTCTTTACACCACAACAACCCTGGAGATTAAACCCGGGACGGTTTTAGGATGGGGCTGTCGGTAGCTAGCTGAGTGGCTGCTGTGCGCGAGCTGAGTCAGAGAGAACGTTACCACGGGTGATACCGGAAGCTGGCTGTCTCTGCCTTCAAAATTAAAGCTGAAAAGAAGTGAGCGATAAAAAAAAAAAAAATGTAAATAGGTTTAAAGACATGATACTCAGGAGATACAGGGTTGAAGGAGGGGTCTGAAATTCACCAGCTGTTCAGAGGGATTGCTGCTTATTTTCTCAACTTAGGCTTCTACATATATATATTTTTTTTATGTTTAAAAAAAAATGTATTCATTTGTGAGTTTAAAAACATATCTGTACTGGAAATTATGTACATTCATATTAATATATTATATATTAATTTACTGAACTATATAAAAGATAGCAGGACAAGTTGATTAGGATATTTATGTAATATTAATATTAATTTAGTGTATATGATACATTTACACAGGTTTATATTTGTAAGAAATATATTTTGTAATTAATATTATATATTCACATGGGTTATTTTTGTGGGACAAAGTTAAGTTGTAATAAAAACTGCATATATAGAAAAGTCTATGGTAAGGTAATAAAGCATAAAAGAAGAAATTACCAAATTAAAAATGAGTGAGCGTTACTGTGTTCCTCAAAAAATTTAAAATAAGGTATAAAGATATATCACTGCTTACTTTCTCAACTTATATACATAATTTATTTTTCTTTTTAAAACAATGTATTAATTTGTGTTAAATAGTTATTCATTTATAGATATGTGGCTGTACACATACATATATATATATTCATTGGGGAAATTATGTAAATTCATAGTTATATATTATATATTTTAGATATTAATTTACTCAAATATAAAAAGAAAGCAGGGCAAGTTAATTATGACATATATGTAATGTTACTATTTATTTTTGAGGCAAAAATAATTGGTGATACATATATATCATACATTTAGATGGATTTATATTTTGTAAGAGATATTTTGAGATTAATATTATATATTTACATGGGTTATTTTGTGGGATAAAGTTAAATGGTGATTAAAACTGTATATTGAATATGTATATTAAACGTCTAAGGTAAGGTAATTTTTGTATTTCTTTATTTTAGTTTAACTTTATTTTATTTTATTTTATTTTATGTTAACGTATTTTATTTTGGAGACACGCACCGGAAGTCCTGTGTTTCACTGTAGCTAGCATGACACGGATCTTACGTGTCTGCTACATTACACTCGGCCCCAGCGGTTTTTACAGATGTTTAACAAAGCACTTTCCTCTTCGCTAACTTTGTGAGCGCAGTGTTCGCTACAATAAATTCACACAGTCAAAATACGACATTCAAAAAGCTAAAATATTCACATGGTGCTGAGTAACGTTGGAAATATTCCTGTGTGAACAAAGATCTACTTACGCCGCAGAGGTCCCTCCCCCGATATTTGTCAACACACCAACGTCGGTGTCGGTTTACGCATGCGCGAAAGATTCTTTTCAGCTGATTGCAGATCAGTTGCTAACTGTTGAACAGAGCTTTAAATACAGTGAGCAGTGCGAACAGCTGACCCGCGGTCAGTGAGTGATACTGACATGGTTTCGATGGAGATGGGGCGTTGAGGGACTGTTGTGTTTCTGAAACTCTCGGTTACAACAAATAGTTGACAGCCCGATTTTTTAAGAGTCGAAGAATGTTTATTTTATTTTATTTTATTATATTTCATTTTATTTTCTTAACTTAACCTTGAACTTTTAACAAACAATGTGAACAGAATCAAATGAAGCATTGACAAAACAAAACTAAATATTTTTAAAAAGCAAACAGCGAACTTACAAAAAAAGATGATTAAAAGTCCACAGAATAAAAGAAAGTAAATTTTAAAAAAAAGAATATAAATAAACAGTGATAAAATACATGTTATTGTCATATTGGACAGAGTACTTTTACTTTTGGTACTTTAAGTATATGTTGCTGCCTAACCTTTTGCACTTAAATTTAGGTTTTCATAGCATGACTGTTACCTGTAACAGAGTATTTCAACATGGTGGTATTGGTACTTTTACTTAAGAAAATAATCTCAGTACTTGTTCCACCACTGAAATCTGGCAAGAAGTAATTAGACTAATGAGGAAAAATGCATCAATATCTTTGTTAGAGTAACCAAAGCACCCAAACACAACATTTCTATAGTAAATAGTCACATCCAGGGGTTTGTACTCAGCTATAGATTCAGTAAGATCTTTCCACAGCTAGAATTGTGCATTTCATATTTTATATCTTCCAGCATTCATTATTTAACACAGTTGTTTTTTTACTTTTCAGCACCTTCTACAAAAAATAATTAGCTAATCAATCAATTAATTCAATTCATTTTTATATTTAATTTAATTTAATTCATTTTTATATTTAATTTAATTTAATTTTGTACTTTTTTTAAAATCTTTTTTTTTTATTGTTCAATTGATTTCACCATAAGGAAAATTCCACATCTGCAAAAAGAGGTGGGTGGACTCATGGACAACATGACACCACAGAAAGAGGCCTTAGAAATAAAAAGGCAATAAAAATGAACAATGTGTTTAATAAATTCCTGATGATCAGATGAGACAGTATTTTGAGTTCATATCACTTCCCCATTATTTATCTTATTTTTTTCTTTTCTTTAGGCTAAATATATCGCTGTGTATATATATATATATATATATATATATACACATATTTACCTATAGACTGTAAAATCACTCACATGGTGTGTATGTTTGTTTTTTCAATAAAGAATTTAAAAAAAAAAAAAAAAAAAATGACAAATGAACGCAGTGTCCAAACCAGCCGAGTGGGATCACTGTTGAGGCGACGAACAGCTGGGTGTGTGACTTTATTATTGTCACAACTGTATTAACATAATCGCTTAAACATTTACAGGGAGACCTATAATTAATATAAAACCTCAGAGGGAACACATGTTCTACAACAGCGACCACATAAACTTCAGACTTTGACAATCTGTCAGAGAAACTCCGCCTCACTGACATGAGGAAATAAGTGTTTACTGTTGTATTCAGTGTACCTGTGGTGTTTATGAGAGTCTGTAACAGAATGAAAGACAGCAGGTCAGAGCAGAGGGAGAGAAAACACTGGACAGCGCCCGTGGTTTGATCCCATGGAGGGAGAGAACCTCGTAATCTGATAGATTTGTGGAGCGAAGTAACCACTGAGCTACACCAGTGCGTCTGTAACAGCAGGAAACAGACCTTATCAAGGCTGCTGCTGTCTGCTCTGTAGCTCCTAATGGACAAATGATTCTATAATGATACTTTAACAGTGTTTTGATCCTATTAAGGGAGGGATACATCTATAATCCAGCTGTTGTGGTGCAGTTTGGAAGAAAGAAAACACTGGACAGCGCCCGTGGTTCGATCCCGTGAGGGATGGAGAACGTCGAAACTTTCAGGTAAGTTTGGTGATCGAAGTAACCACTGAGCTACACCAGTGCGACTGTAACAGCAGGACACAGACCTTATAAAGACGACATATCACGAGTCATGTTTTGGTTCCACCCAGGACAACAGGACACGAGTCATGTTTTGGTTCCACCCAGGACAACAGGAACAAGACAGGAACTGTTCCTCCAGCCTGTAATTAATGTGTTGCAGAAAAAAATAATGCATGGAAGATAATGGATAAATAAATACACAATTAAATGCTGGAATAAATAGAAAAATATAAACATTAATATTTAAATAAATGAATAAACAGAAATAACACTTAGATAAAAACAGAAACTATTAAGAAAATTGTGAACCCTCACAGAGGACATATGGAGTATTGTCAAGAGGAAGATGAGAGACACCAGACCCAACCATACAGATGAGCTGAAGGCTGCTGTCAAACCAACCTGGGCTTCACTAACACCTCAGCAGAGCCACAGGCTGATGGCCTCCATGTCACGCTGCACTGATGCTCGTGCAATAGCAGCCCCGACCAACTACTGAGTGCATAAATGAACATACTTTTCAGAAGGTCGACATTTCTGCATTATAATCTATTTTTCTGATTGGTCTTATGTGATATTCTAATATTTCAAGATACTGGATTTTTGTTTTCATGAGCTGTGAGCTGTAATCATCAAAATTAAAACAATAAAAAAGGTTTGAAATATTTCACTCTCTGTGTAATGAATCTAAAATATTAGAAAGTTTGACTTTTTGAATTACATTAGGGGAAAATAATGAACTTTTTGTGATGCACCTGTAAGTTTCCTGCTGTTACAGTCGCACTGGTGTAGCTCAGTGGTTACTTCGATCATCAATCCTCTCTGAAGGATTCACTGCTCTCCATCCCTCCCTGGGATCGAACCACGG
>NC_065507.1:5038541-5061719 GCF_006386435.1 Epinephelus moara | reverse complement strand
GGATGGAGAGCAGCGAAACTTTCAGGTAAGTTTGATGATCGAAGTAACCACTGAGCTACACCAGTGCAACTGGTGTGCTGGGAAACTGGTTTTATAAACATGAGGCACGAGTCCTCCCTATCATTCAGTGAACACACATTAGAACAGGTTAACGAGTGTCCCCAGGTGATCTTCATTAACTCTCAGCAGACTGAGGAGGTTTCAGTGTACTGTGATCATTTTGGCACTCTCTAATGTTGTTGTACAATTTGAACAGATGTCGCAGTATTTTCAAAGTCACATGACTTTTAGTGAGAAAATGGATTTGAATTATACTTAAGAAACAACAACAGGTAGATCAAATAAAACGTAGCGCTCCATCACTGCTGTAAATGATTCATTAAAAAAATTATGTTTTATCTAAATCACGTTATTTTAAGAATCTCATTATTCTGCAGTGGACACATTGGAAAGTGTAAATTATGAGGTTTCTGTCAGTATTGTTTTCATGCTTGTATGATAAATACTCCTGGAGATATTAATCCAAGTAAATGACATATTTATCTAAATCCTGCTGAGCTCTGCTGGGCAGGTTTCATCACAGAGGCCCCGCCTCCACCTCCAGCAAATCATGTGCAAAGCATTGTGGGTACTGTACAACTCATCAATCCTCTCTGAAGGATTCGCTGCTCTCCATCCCTCCCTGGGATCGAACCACGGGTGCTGTCCAGTGTTTAATGTCTTCCAGTCTTCACCACAACAGCTGGATTTTAGATTGTCTTCTTTAAGAGGGTTAAAACACTGTTGCAGCCACACTGTAGAGTTGTTTCTCCACAGCAGCGTCCCATTAGGAGCTACAGAGCAGACAGCAGCAGCCTTGATAAGGTCTGTTTCCTGCCGTTACAGACGCACTGGTGTAGCTCAGTGGTTACTTCGCCCCACAAATCTATCAGATTACGAATTTATGTTTTGAAGTAACCACTGAGCTACACCAGTG
Source organism: Epinephelus moara (assembly GCF_006386435.1). Taxonomy (NCBI): domain Eukaryota; kingdom Metazoa; phylum Chordata; class Actinopteri; order Perciformes; family Serranidae; genus Epinephelus; species Epinephelus moara. The sequence goes on along the minus strand of NC_065507.1, from coordinate 5,060,743 downwards.
TGTCAACTGGAGCAGGAAACTGGTTTTATAAAGATGACATGTGAAGACTCATGTTTTGATTCTGCCCAGGATAACAGGGACAGACCAGCCTTTATTTAGCGTTTTGCAGAAGAAAAGAAAAAATAATAATACATTTTATTTATAGAGAGCGCTTTTCAAAAACTCATTTGTCAAAAGACATTTTACAGGCATAAAAAAAGTGCAGGGAAATACAATCAGAAGTGCAAAACAGCAGACAAAAGAGGGGGAAAAAATTACAGACAGGAGTGCATTAGGTATAGACAAGGTTGTAGACAAATAAGGGTGCTGACAATACAAAGTATAATGCATGGAAGATGGAGGATGACAACTGACAAATCAATGGATAAATAAATACACAAATTAATAGAAAAATATAAACATAAACCTTTAAATAAATGAATAAAACATAAGTAAAAACAGAAACTATTAAAAAAAAGAGTGAATTAAAGCATCATTAAATAAATCAACGTTGGGTTTTGATGTTCTATCAGAACAAACCTGCTGCACTGATTTGTAGAAATAAGTTTTTATTGTTCTATTTGCCAAACTGAGACAGTTGTATTCAGTGTACCTGTGGTGTTTATGAGTCTGTAACAGAATGAAAGACAGCAGGTCAGAGCAGAGGGAGAGAAAACACTGGACAGCGCCCGTGGTTTGATCCCATGGAGGGAGAGAACCTCGTAATCTGATAGATTTGTGGAGCGAAGTAACCACTGAGCTACACCAGTGCGTCTGTAACAGCAGGAAACAGACCTTATCAAGGCTGCTGCTGTCTGCTCTGTAGCTCCTAATGGGACGCTGCTGTGGAGAAACAACTCTACAATGTGGCTGCAACAGTGTTTTAACCCTCTTAAAGAAGACATAAATCAGCTGGGAGAAAAAAAAAACACTGGACAGCGCCCGTGGTTTGATCCCATGGAGGGACAGAGAACACAGACTTGTTGTTGGAAGTAACCACTGAGCTAAACCAGTGCAACTGGTTTGGTGGGAAACTGGCTTCATAAAGATGACGCGTCAACACTGGCTCCTGCCTCAGGTTAATGGCAGTGAGAGGAGAACTGTTCTACACGCCTTTTCTGAATGTTTTGCAGAAGAATCCTGCGTGTTTGATCACAGATATGGAGGACAACAAAAACAAATGATGGATAAATCAGTAGGCCTACCTAAATAAATGCTTAAATAAGTACAAATAAACATATATTTATATATTCAAATAAGGACTTAAAATAGAAAATGGACACTGCATAACTAGATAGATAAACATATTAAATGTATTCCTTCGTCTTGTTTTATTTCTACAGTTATTCATTGTACAGTGGAGGAACATGCACTCTGTTCTGGGGCCTCTCTGCCTCTCCTCACGCCTACGCAGGAGCCTAAGGCGGAGAGAACAAACATCCCTGCCCTTCCATGCGCCTACACAGAAAGCCTATAGTGGGAGAGCAGCAGCAAAGATCTCTTGATTTAATATTGTGTGTGAGATTGGGGAGCTGTGAGCACACTGTGAGCGAAACCTCTGGAGATGACACATATACCATGTAGAAATAACACTTAAAGGATCTGCTGACATTGTTTGAGGGCAAAATTAAAAAACAATCACACATTTATAAACTTCTACAAACAGTGCAGTAAGTACATTTAACAGTGAATACATTTATGTCGGTCAAAGCTTCCACGTCTCATCCGTCATGTTGTCTGGCTGTCTGTAACAAGGACTCTCCACAGGGACAGGATCACCACAGGCCACAGTAAGGCCGGGGCAGGGTGCAGCAGTAAGCCTGTGGTGTCACGGCAGCGCTTGATCTGTTCTGAAGGGAAAATGACAAAGAGATTAGGCTGCAATTGTTACATATATTTACGCATAATTAAGCATATATAATACACATCATCAGCATGTAGCTTGTTTGTAATCATGTGACAATTATGATGTGCGAAATTCAGATGTAGGGCAGGAGGTGATAAATCTAGGGCTGCCTCCTAACAGTCGACCAAATGTTAGTCGATCAGAAAGGTCATTAGTCGCAGAAAAAAACAAATAAACAAAAAAAAAACGTGAAACTCTATTAGGAGCTGCACCTTTTCAAAATAAATCCAAACCTATATTACTAGACCATGTGTGACTTTAATGTGAAAGGACAGACACAGGAAGTGTCCACGCTCAGCAGTCAGACAGGAGTCAGGTTAATTTCCAGGGCTGGTAGCTGCGGTTATTCCACAGGCTAGTTAATAACATGTCGGGCTATTATTTGACTAGGAAAATTCTTAGTCGGGGGGCAGCCCTAGACAACACAACCAATCATTAAAACTCCCTTTTTATAGCATATAACAAACAAATAACCAATTAAAACCAAACTTATAAGAAAAACAAACACTTGAATAAACAGCAGCGTGATAAGAACTACCCAATATGATGGAAACCAACCAACAAAATTAATTTGACGTTAATGTTTTAGTTTGGGCCACATCCCATCTGTTAACATGGAAGGGGCAGGGTTATGACCTGTACTGCAGCCAGTCACCCGGAGGTGTCAGAGATGTTTTGGCTTCACTTCGGGGGAGCCGTCATGTCGTCCGTCTTTACAGCAGTCTGTGGCGTGAACGCTTAGCAGGACTTTTAATACTGCATTTAAAAAATGGAACGTAATACTCACTTGGTCCTTTCCGTATATTGTAGTTGATGGTGATCTGCTTCTCTTCCCTCCTGTCCTTTCGGGTCAGCGTGCAGTTGTAGCTCGTGATGTTCTCCTTGTAATCCACAGTATGGTTCACGAGAGTATACCTGCACGTCTTGGATTTGTTGGTCAGCTGAGACCCATTTGATGTCTTAAATTCACACTCGAAGGATGGAGAGCTTTCGCAGTTTGAATAGTAGCACTCCAACCTTCAACAGATCAAAGTGTTGTCGTTAGTTTTTTATTTAACATCAAAACATACAACAGATGTATACTACATAAAGGCAATGAATGTGAGAACTGTGTGTGTTGTTAATGAGAAGACTGGATGTCTGAACCTGAGGTCCTGCTTGATGGTGCAAGCAGCCAAAATGCCGAAATTCCCGGTCTTTCTGGCAGACGTTGAACCTGCAATCAGATGGCAGGTTGCTTATATAATCCATGTCATACTGTATTAGCACTTCAGGTACGTTTAAAGAACGTCACATTGACAGGTCAGTGGTAATTTTATCATTTCTGAGATGAAGATTTTATTTAACCAAAGGCCTGTACTACGAAGCCAGTTCAACTTACCCAGGAAATACGCCACAATGATATAAATAACCAGCGCCAATTAATCAGCCAATGGAAATGTGTGTGTGGGCGGGGCATAAGCACATACAGGGAGCAGCAGCAGCGACCCAAAGTCCAACACCGGCACACCATAAGGACAGAAACAGAGGGCTCGGCGGGGACGGAGCACCTGCTGCAGCAAGCATACACGCGTCTGCTGCCATTTTGACTTGACCAGCGGACTTCACTACAAGCTGATTGGCTGTTGAAACAGGTGACGTGCTTCAAAACCAGCTTTTTGACCAGCTGAGTTGCAGGTGACACCATCAGCCAGCTTGAGATGAGCTCAGACCGGCCAGTTCACACTGCTGCAACTTTTCTCTGCAACGTTCTAAAACAGTTTCGTCTTGTCACAAGTCTTTGGTCTGAACTGGGTTTTGGAGCGGCACCAAGTTCCGACTGATACAGAGAGCGAAACAAAATGTTAAACTTGCGCCTGGATGGTCTTACCAGACTAGGGGAAAACGTCTTTTTCTCCGAGAAACTCCACAGGTGTACACACAGGTGTTCTTGTTTAATTCTTGTTATTGACTCTATTTGTGCAATAACTTCCCTTACTGCTGTGTTTACTAACGTTAGAGTTAGCGCTTGCTGCCTCAGGAGCCACCATTACTGCTCTGCAAGCTGCAGCCTGCATTTTATGTCATCAACTACAATACAGTCCCTGACAGTCCCCACAGTGCAGATCCCTGACTGGCCCTGATTGGATTTTAATTTCTGGAAAGTTTGGGCCGGCACCGAATCCAGAGTGAAACAGGATGTTGAGCTCACATCACCGGGATGGTCTCACCAGGTTACTCTAAGGCTGCTTTCAGCCCTAGAATCATCTCCTTTGGTCTGAATCAGGGACTCATGTTGTTCCAAAGTTGTATAATTGCCTAGAGTTGGTTCGTGTTCTCACGGCAGCATTTACAAGAGGACCAGATCAAATGCCTTGTGTGAGAAAGCTGCTCTTGATTGGTCAGAATTTCCATGTGGGAAAAATCCAGGAAGTAAAGCAAACGTTGAAGAAGAGTACACTTGCAAGATAAATGTGACACTTTCTAATGTCACAATGGAGGGACAACTACGCAGGTTGATTTTAGCGCTGCTCATCGTGGACTATATTGCTGTCATTGTTCATTTTAGTCAAACCATACAGTTTGAAAACGAGGCGCGGCTCCAACTAGAAAACAATGTTTTGATGCATTGGATGTGCTGAATGTGCATATTAAGGCAGTACAGGAGGAGGTGCACATTAATAATCCTCCAGGACTGTAACATGCTCATGTTTAACCCAAACAATGTGTCATGTGACTGCAGTTGCTTCACATCCAGGTCGGAACACCTTCTCATAAACAAACAGCACCAGAGTTCGTTTGTAACCAGACCGAGACCACCTCTTCAAGAAGGTCTCGGTCTGGTTGTTTTGGTGCACACCTGAGTGTGATTGCTGTGTTCACACCTGCCCAAACGAACCACACTGAGGAGGCAAATTAATAGAGCTCCTGTGTTACAGTGTAAAATTGGTGGAATTCCCCTTTAAACTACTGGCTTAAAGCAATACTTAATACAGAGGCATTAAATTAAATTATTTATTATTATTTATATGCTATCAATTATTATCTTATGTAACTCTCTGAAACAAAAGAGGTAAGTGCCATTCCATAAATATTAAATCACTCCTTTTAAATCATGAAACATCCGTCGCAGAGAATAAACTTTTCCTCCATATCTGAGGTGGACGACATCATGTTTAGCTAAATCAAATTACAGTTTCAATCAATGACAAAGCAAGAACAACCACAACAACAGCAAAACGAAACAACACAAGCACAAAAACAAAAACAGCTCGACAGTGTAGCAGTGATGTAATCCAATCTCTCCAATCTGATTAGGGCTGGTTCTGCTGATTGATGAGCTCGTTACAGGAGCAGCAGCGACCACTAAAATGTTGTTAGCGTCTTCCCGAATGTCAAAGCCAGAATCTCAAATGCCCCACGGCTGCTAATAGCAACCATTAAACCTCATGCATGATAATACATCTAAACAGATTATTTAAATACTTAATTGTAGTGAAAGATAAGGGCTTTCTATAACTTGAAGTGATCTTACCTATGAAGAGAAGGAGAAGAGACAAAGAGATGTACATCTTCCTGATCCAACTGTGACATTTGACAAAAACAAAATGTAGTACAGTCACTGAAGGGAATAAAATAAGATATTAATCTATGAGTAGACACATGTTACACTTTCAAACGACACTTTATAACCATTTGATCCAAGTGTTAGAAACATATGCGGCTTCTTTGTCAACTGTGGCTTTTGGACCGTAGAATACATGGATATAAGAAATAGTGTTCATGAGCAAATCCACATCAATCCACATGCCAGGTTTAATATGATTATTGATCCTCCTCTGTCCAGCAGCAGTGCATAAAGTAGCTTTACAAGCTTGTAAAAACCATTAAACCAAAGCAAGCATTAGTATTTTGTCTCTATGGGAACAGTAACCCATTTTGAACCTTAATGTCATGCTTCATGTCAGTAGCCTTCAACTTAAAGATCAGACAACACTTGCCCCGCTCCAACAGGTCTCATGCACTGTTACAAATCAATATACAGTATTTAAGGATGTTTTATAAATGTAAATGTACTCCAGTGTCTTACCGTTGATTTGTTCTTTTCTCTTCCCTGACTTGCAACAGTGGACGACAGTAATGGGCTGGGCTGGGCACGATGAGGCAAGCAGCTGGAGTGGAGACGGGTGGGAGGGTTGGGTGGGAGATAGCCTTAAAGTGCTGCTGTACCGTACAGTGCAGGTTACTGCCATCTGAAATCTGTGGGTGACTGCTGATGCAAATTGTGTGTCTTATTTTTAGGGCTGCCCCCTAATAGTTGACAAAACGTTAGAGAAAGGTCATTAGTCGGCAAGATTTCATTGGTCGCAAAAAAACAAACAAAAAGAACAAACAAACGTGAAACTCTATAAGGAGCTGCACCTTGTCAAAATAAATCAAAACCTATATGACTGGACCATGTGGGAATTTACTTTGAAAGGACAGACACAGGAAGTGTCCACGCTCAGCAGTCAGACAGGAGTCAGGTTAATTTCCAGGGCTGGTACCTGCGGTTATTCCACAGGCTAGTTAATAACATGTCGGGCAGGAAATCCAAAGTGTGGGATCATTTTTTAGAAGGTGAAGGACGAACCCAAGGTGATATGTAAACTCATCTTCATTGGTCGACTACAAACATGACGTATCATCAGATGTATTGAAACTGGTAGGCTAGGCTAAGCTTTAGGTGTTTTCCACCTACTATGTGTCCTGGTGGTGGTTTCACTTAACGCAGACTCCTCTTCTGTACCAAAAGCACAATTCTATACAAGGCTGGGTCCTTGCTGGAACACTGCCTCCTCTCCGTGGACGGTCTCTCTTTTGTAGTGCATGCTCAGTTGGTGTTTGGCCTTCTTTTTCTCTGTACTTTCGCCCACAGTTCCCTGGTAGAGCGGTGCATATGACCTCTGACCTGACTTTCCCACTCTGAGGAAAGTACACCCTGTTTTCTGTGTACAATCTATTTATTTGCCAAGTTCACGTACCACATTCCTCTGGTATTTAACTGGGATTTTATACACTATTTTGAATACACTTTGAAGTAGTTTTTGCACAATATACGCCTCCTGCTAATTGTACCTGCTGGCTACACAACACACTGACGAAGGTAGTACTGAGGGTTCAAGGGTTCCTCCTGCCCCTAGCAGAACAGACACCTTTCGTTCAAATGGGAGCAAAGCAGCTCACTACCATACAGTCTCTCCTTAAAGACATACATGGTGTTGCACTCGTACACATGAAAAGTGACGGACAGATGTGTGAAGAATGAAAAAAGAGAGCCTGGAAGAGAAGTTTTAATCATGCTGACTGTCTCACTTCTCCACAGCTGACCAAAATCACTGTGTAAAGTGGATGTGGTTCTGTTCTACAACTGTCAGTTCCAGAGTTACAAAAAATGTTGGTGTGAGGGGGTTTCAGATGGTGTTTGACCATCTGACAGGCTCTTCTGCTGAAGCATACTGACGCCTTAAGAGGAGGCCTTTACAAACAGAACAACATCCTGAAAAGGCTGGTGCCCTCATCCTTTTTACAACCAGGTGGAGGACAACGCTCCACTGAACCTGGAGCCACTGACTTATGAAAATAATGAGCTGGAGGATCATGGAGGTCCCCACCAGTCTGAACCCCTGGTTGGGTCCGTGCGACTGGGTTTGTAGGTGCAGAGTCACAAGTCCAAGAGGGGACAGGAGATGGTACAAAGCTAAAAGCTAACTCAACAATTTTCTCATGATTTGTGATCACAAAGTAACTCAGATCTGTGTGTTTCACCCCCAAATCTCACATTTACACAATAAATAGACATATATATCATCAGCTGTTTCTGTTCATCACTGAGGCTGTGGAACCAGTAGATAACAACAGAGGTCAAAAGACCTCAGGTATCGCTGTCAGCAGAATCCAACACATTTCCCTCTATGGGTCAAAACGAAGGACGGTCACATAAAACTTTGTCCAACTTGTATGTTATATTTAGCTGTCATCAAAACAACCACCACATCCCGCGTTCATGACATATTTCCTGTCAAGATGACCTCATTATGTTACACTACAAGCAGTCCAAAAGAAGAGGAAAACGCGTGGTAATGCAACAGTGTTGTCTCGTCATGGCCGCAGGAGATCGTTGTTTACATCATCCTGATTAAAATCAATCTAAAATGAAAACTGTAATAGCTACAGCATTATATTTTTTTGCAGCAGAAAGCTAAGACTTCTGTCTTTTGCAGCAAGTGCAAAAAATTACGCTGTGCCACAAGCAGAGGAGCAGAGAAACATTTTCATAGGAATGTCTGTTGTATTTTTTGTATTTATGACACAATTTCTATACTTTTATCAATGAATATGGACTATTAACTTACATAACCTTTTAGCTTAGGTGGTACAGATTTTTGGGATATGAATAATTTGAAAATACTCCAAGAAATGACATCACAATAAGCGTAAATACAAACATTGGCGGACTGTTTCTATGGCAGAGTTCAAAGGGTTAAACCAAGTGCAAACAGTGTCTGTGATGACGTCTTTTAAGTTTTTATCTCCCATGTGACTCTCTATTCTGCTGCTGCTCCAACAGCAAGCTCCTGGGTTAACTATGGCTCTTCACAGTATAATCTTTGGGATCTGCTTTGACGGAGCGTAACAATTTACTCCCTCTGCCAATCTACCTACTCACTTAATCTTGTCTCGACTGATTCTTTTAAAACTGTGTCTTAATTCACAGTATCTACATAACAATCATCACTCTGTCCTCGACTCATGTACCCAGCATGTTTTTCTTTCTTTTTTTACAACCCTGTAACTGGGAATTAAGTGTGTTCTAGTCATTAGTGCATTAGGACTAATGGATATGGTTAGGTTATGTTTTCATTTCCTGGATCTGCCTCCCCAAAGACAAATTAGAAAACAGCCACGCCTTGAAAAGTGGAAAGTGATGCCAGACTGTGAGGAAAAAGCTGCTCTGGAAATGTATTAAACAACGTCTGACTGAGGAGGAATGGCCAGAGATGGTGCCTTGTAACCCAACAGACACAACAACAACAACAACAACAAAACAGCGTGGAGATATCTGGTGATATTTTGATCGTCACACACCAGTGGATGGATGAATATTTCTCAAGTTATAATGCTGCCCGTGTTTCTTTATTAATGCCATACAACAAAACTCAAGATCCCAAACCTTTACTTTATTTAATATGTATTTGGGTTTTTTTCTTGCCTGTTTTATTTCACATTTTCTCTGGTTTTAAATGTATTTTTTTACATATAATTTTAGTAATATAAATCTGAGACTACATATAACAAACATTTTCTGAATAAATGTTAAAAGAAAAACATGACATGCTGCTGCTACCTCCATTTTCCTGATTAAATGATGAATGGCATTCACGAGCAAACTATTCAGCTGGACAACCTGTGACATATTTACCTTTATAGGTTCAGATCAGTTTGGGATTAGATGTTTCAATCCCTGATGCACATACTTGAGACTATGAGTGGGAGTAACAGTGCCGTCTGGGGGTCTGCGTGGGAGCCAAAGGGTTATGGTTAGATGGTTAGAAAAGTAGGAAGGTTGGTTTGGTTCTTCTCAAAAATGAACCTCCATATTTGACTATTTAGGTGCTTTTTCCTCACAATAATAAAGTTAGTTAATGTTAACCCTTTAAAAATAGACATCTCAGGAGACTGTGCTTGCATGGCTCTGTTTAAATAGAGCTAAAACAAGAACCATAATAGCTAAACTTTTCATTTTTTTAACAGCAGAAAGCTAAGGCTTCTGTCCTCCCCGTCATCATGTCATGATCTTATGTTACCTTACCTTATGTGCGGTGCAAACGTGGTATTTTTCTGTAATTACACCTGAGTTTCCCCGTAATGGCCTCCTGTTGTTTGCATAATCCTGTATATATCGATCTGAAATAAAGGCCATACAAGCTAGAACATTCATTCTTTTTGCAGCAGAGAGCAAAAGCATCTGTATTCTGTGTCATCACATTGCACACTCACGATGATGTCACTGCTCTACATTACCTGTGGCACAAAACCTGTGAAAATGTGCGGTGACATGAAGAATGAATGATGAATTCATCATAATGCCTTTACACTCTGCTCTTAAAAATGAGCATAACTCAAAAACCTAATAATGTACATAACTCAAATAACTTATGGAGTGGTAATAAATACTTTGTTTATGTTTTTACATTTAGAAATCCATCCATCCATTTTCATCCATTTTTCCAGGGCCAGGTCGCGGGGCCGGCAGGCCAAACAAAGCACCTCAGGCGCCCCTCTACCCAGCTACGCTTTCCAGCTCCTCCTGGGGGACCCCGAGGCGTTCCTAGTCCAAACGAGACATGTAAGGTTTGAAATGTAGTTTGAGCAGTGTGGTGGTGCAGTGGTTAGCATCGTCACCTCACAGTAAGAGAGTTCCTGGTTCAAATCCAGGGTGGGGTGTTTTGAACCCCGGAGTGGGGGAGCCCCTTTGTGTGGAGTCTGCATGCTCTCCCCGTGTCAGCGTGGGTTTCCTCCAGGTGCTCCAGCTTCCTCCCACAGTCCAAAGACATGCAGGTTAATTGGTGACTCTAAATTGTCCGTAGGTGTGATTCATTCTCTGCCATGTTGTATGCCAGCTACAGTGGATCTGTAGATCAGACATTAGACCTTTGTTTGGAAAAGGTGTGTTCAGCCAACTTTGCATGAATATGATTAATATTCAGAGTTATAATATTAACTGGTAGAACTGGTGAAACTACAGCCAGCCTTATAAACTGAAAATGATGACGCCTGTCAATGATTGACTTACAGAGTACCTACAAACCATGTCTGTGATCAGAATGATAAACTTTGAACCTTTAATGCAATCCATGCTGGTTTAAAGCTGATGTTGGCTCTGTTTTCAGGCTAGTGAAAATAAATACTGTGACTGGAGATTCTGGCCAATCACAGGTCATTACAGGGAGAGGGCGTTCCTATTGTCTGTTCTACCAACACATTCTCACTCCCAACTCGTCACATAGCCCCGCTTGGTCAGTGGACTTTCACGTCTACGTATGACTCTCTAGGTATCCTGAATGTTGTTGATGCTCTGGGACACTGTGTCAGTTTACGCCTGTTAAATGCATTGTGTCTTTTCAAAATACACTTGTACTTGTGTGTAATAACAGCTGATATGGTGGGAATATATAAACAGGACATCAATAGAAAGATACAGAAAGGAGTTGTTGACTGAGTTCAGTGTAAGTGGGTGGTGTGTGAGGAATGAAGCTGCTGCAGAACCTGGTTGTTTCTGCTCCTGATGCTGCGGTACTTCATGCCAGAGGCCAGCAAGGAGAACAGTCCATGGTGGGGGAGCATGAAGTCCCCGGTGATGTTGCGTGCATTAGTCAGGCAGTGTTTGTGTCCAATGTCCTGGATGAGGGAAATGTACGTGATGTAATTTTGGAAGTACTTCGTCTGCCATTTTGTTTTCTTGTTTTGTATTCTCAGTAAACTTTGTTCAACTTCTTCCCTGTCTCGTGTGAGCTCTGTAAATCTTCAGGAAAGGAAAAGCAATCACGAGTCAAACCGAGACGCCTAGGAACTTTGGTATGTCGAAATGGCCACTAAACAAAAAGATTTACAACGTCAGTAAAATACAGCATATTTATTTCATTGTGCAACAAACACGTGGTTAGGTTTAAAACGAACATCATGGTTTGACTCTACATTCACACAAGAAGCAAACAGCGGCCTCCTGGGCAAAAGTCCGGTGTAGTTGGACCCATCCACCACCCTGTCCACCTGCCCTTTCCAGGTACTTGAATTACATTATTGTCAGGTGGTGTTTCAGACTTTCACCACCCAGTGGCGTTATTAACTGGTGTTGCTAACAGGGTAACATACCACCACAAAAGCCTTTTTTTCTTAAGTGTCTGAAACGGAAGTCCATGACCAAGTGGTGGTATTTGACGACTTCATAATGAGAATGGGTTGGTTCTTGAATTCAGATGCACGTGCACATCTCTTTGGTGAAAGCCTGATGTAATGCCAGAGAATCCTGCAGAAAAAGTTGCTCTTCCAGGGTTGGCAACAACTTCCTACACTCTAAAGCAACCTGAGAAAGGAAGACTTCAAGACGGACATTTCAAAAACAACATAAAAGAGAGTCTGACAAACAAGACAGCCTTTTAGATTTCTGCTTTAATAAAATGTATGCGTTAAAATATACAAAGTCTATAAATGATTGACAGAGAACATCAAGTATTGGGTAAGGTATGTGTATGTGTGTGTGTGTGTGTGTGTGTGTGTGTATAAATAGTGGGTAAACACAGACAGGGTTTGTGTAGCAGAGCCTGTTCAACAAGGTTCGGAGGTTCATCTCTGTCAGTCATGGATCTTTCTGGGATTCCCAGGACATGGACACTGTTTGTCTGCCTGAGCTGGATTTGTGTGGGACAAGTGTTGGCAGAACCGTAAGTTTACCTGCACCGTCTGAAATACTGACATCAGCATGTAGTTTTAGGTGACACTTTGTTAAAACCTGTTGATGGGAGCGACGCACAGTGCCAAATTCACTTGAATATCGGATCATGTTGTTTTGCTATGTGTTCTTTTGGTATGGGCGATTATTCTGTGTGAGATCCAGCAATTGATTGACTGGCTTCTGGAACCAGCCTCAAGTGGCCATTAGAGGAACTGCAGTTTTTGGCCCTTATGTGTTGGCTTCATTTTTAAGCCCCAGAGGCTGCTGCTTGGTCCAGACAGAAGACTAAAGTCCCGTTTCCACCAAACCCTTTCAGTACAGTACCTTTGGAACCAACAGTAGCCCTTCAGACATGGTACCTAGACCCTCGGTCTGTTTAGTGTTTCCACCACAGACAGTCCTCTTAAATGTGGGCGGGGTTGTTGTCACTCACTGCTCCTTCCAGCAACAGACCCGTTATATAGTCCCTGTTGAGATTGTCGGGTTTCCCAAACTAAATAAATACCCCATATACAAACACAAACCTGCTTTGCTAGTTCAGTCTTATTACGACTAAGATATTTGCTGATAAAAATAATTTTTCCATTAACACATTTAGCTCCTACATCCACAAACTTCACATGTATTTTTAAGCTAGTAGCGCCATATCACCAGCACAGCTAATGGAGGATACCAGAGGATGCGAGACGTTTCCAATCACTCAAGAGCATTGTAAAGTCAAAAAGTCAAAATGAACTGACGAAAAATAGATGTAATCATTTCCAAAATCCGCAAGCTGTTTTTTTCTAATTAAATATTCTGCTTTAATCCATATTTGATGGCATTCAATCCATCAAAGGCAACTTTTCCACAGCATCACACTCCAACTAGCTCATTTAGTCTGATGGATCACTTAACCTTTTTAAGTATGTCGGAGAATTTCTGCCAACGCACTGGTTAAGTTCAAGTTCTTTAAGTGTTTTATTTATTATCTTAGAAATGTTACTATAAAAGTTGGGTCAATTTATTTATTTTTTCTAGAAATCCACAATATGAAAGACATTAAATGTCCAGAATTTTTTTTTCCCCCCACCTCAGACATTAAATTCTATATTTATATTATTGATTTTATTCAGATGTGGGAGTCATGTACAATGTGCACATCATTTGAGTAGTATTACATAAAATGAATTTTAAAAATGTAATATTTTCCCACTAGTAAAATGTCCTTTTCTGGATACTAACCATTAACAAACATGCCATTTAATGTTTTTTTTTTAAAAAAAAAATTTATTTTTAGATTCTTAATGTTGAAATATGAATTTGACATATCAACGGCCTACCTTTTTCAAGTCAACAATACTAATTCACTTCAAAATGTTTAAAAGTTTAAATTATTTGATTATTCCACAAAACAGGAACATAGTTCCACATTAATTTATGGATTCACCTTGGTCCCGTTGGTAACTGATGTGATGGGGTGGGTGACTGTGACTGTTTCTGTATGATTTGTTGGTTATCGCATTAATTTAACATTATGAAGTTTTTTTTAATGGATATAAATGTGGATATATGACTTAATGATATAACATAATATTTTTAAGACTGTGAGGAGTTTTTCTATAGATTTTAGCCCATGTATATAAACACATATAGCGCATGTGTGTGTCCAGTATGTCCCAAAGCAACAGCAGCCTCAACTTCTTCCAACCGTTCATCAAACGCCGCCATATTGATCCAAACAAACAGAATCATCCATTTTGTAGCAGATTTGTAGTCTTTGTATTTGTTTGTTTGTTTGGCTTTGTTTGTATTTGCTCTGGTAGATACATCGTTGCCATGGAAATGGCGGAGTAATATTTGTAGTGATAAACCAAGTGTGCTTTTATGCTGATTTGAGCTTGTTGACCAATCAGATTGCTTGGTCGGGACTACTTGTGTAATATCGCTTAATTTTAGACCGGAGGAACTACATTGCATTTTAAATATAGTGTACTTTACGCACCATAAGAATGAGTAACGGTTGTAACTGTTAGGACGCCATTTTGAGGGACGTTTTTAGCTTATTTGGGAGTACGTAGTTTCCCAACACAAGAGGAACCATAAGTGAAGTAAGTGATAAATTCGTTGACGAAGACTGATGAATATTTTTCGAAAATACATACTATACTTATATTATTTTTTTCGGCGAGCCGTGACAAAAATGTTAGCGGTGTACAAGCGGACACTGAAAGCCGAGTACAGCCGTTGGAAATGACGTACGGGCAATAGGCTGGTAAACTCCAGTAAATAGTCGGTGCCAGGAAGTTTCGCTAGCCAGCTAAAATACTCACACCAGAGCAGCATCACTCGTTAGTGCGAATAATGAGGTGTAATTCAGCGGTAAATAATCTGCGGTAAATAATCAGCCGTGTGTCTGACTCGACGGTGGAGCTGTTGAATGGATTTGTGAAGTTTGGTAACTTTAACTTAGTTATGGCGGCGGTTGTTAGCAGTTAGCTTTACACTTCAGCCGCTCAACGGCAGCGGAGGAAGCAACCGCCAACCTCCGGACTTCACAGCTGACCCCAGCAGGACTCCACTCAGTCCGGACTGTCTCAGGAAGGTTCATGGATTGACTGCTGTGTGACAGGCTGGTAGGAGGCTCAGTTATCTGTGTGTGTAGCTGTGCTCTAACTTAAGTAACGTTAAACAGTCTGAACTCAGATCAGTTTTCTTTGACAGAGATGAAAGCTTAGTTTAAATCACCAACTCTGTGAGAGGACACGAGTTTAAACCTCCAGACTAACATGTTGCAGGTGAAGACAGAAGTCAGGCTTTGATCAAGTTATTTTTCTGCCCCTTAACAGTCAGGTGGATAAATCAGATTTAACAATGAACCTGGGTACACATTCTAGTTGTCTCAGATTAGTTATTTGCGGTGTCAAAGTTTTTTTAGACCATTAATAGAGAGATGTTGTGCTCAAATGACGATGTAAACTCGTAAATCAGCCCTTAAACCTGTCAAACACCGCTGGAGAAATTACAGTTTATAAGTGTGCAGAAATTATTTGTAGGTGTAGAAAAAAATGTCTAAATTAATTATTTATACAACCTGTCACCTTTTATTCTGATTTCTGATACATGAATCAGCCTGACTGGATTAGTTTTAAGATAAAAAAACAAACAAAAAACAAAATTTTAATGACTAAAAGTAATGACTAAAATGTCATTAATATTCAGAGTATAATGTTTTGAATTTGTTTCAACTAAAATTAAACTAAAACTATGAAGGATAAAAATGACTAATATGTGACTAAAGCTAATAAGCATGTTCACCTCAAGATTAAGGCTAAATTTAAAATAGCTGTCAAAATTAACACTGGTGTATGTTGATTGGTCGAACACAGCCAATGCAGCACTGATAATCACCATTTTTAAAAACCCTTTAGCTGTCAACAGGCAAAAAAACAAACAACAGCTCCTAACAAAAAAAAAGAATAGAATAAAACAGAAAAATGGGCCGTCAGTGACCTTTACTGAGCCTATACTGAACGATTTTGACTTTTCAAAGCAACAGTTTAGAGACCAATAACAAGGAATGGACACATTTAAATCAAAAATGTCTGTCAGTATCAGGTTATGTGTGTTTTTTAAATTTGTGGAAGGATTTTTCAGTCAAAGTTGAAACAACAAAGATATGATGGGTTATAGTGTGATTTGCTGTGCCCGCCCCATTGACTTAAAAAATCTATTGACACCAAAGTCTGGCTCCAATCAACTTGGTCTCACTCCGAAGTCGTGGAATACTGGAGCTTGGTCAGTGACTTCAGGTGTCTGACACCAACGAAAAAAGCTGGCCTTTCACATCAGCATGATACACTGCCGGTCACTGTTGCTGTTTAAGGGCGTCTAATGGCGTCAAGGGTAAATGCATTGGGACGACAAAAAAAATTATGGGGGGCGGCGAAAGTCTTGACGATGGCAGGTGGGAGGGGTGGTGAGTGGGTCCAGCAACCACCAACTGTCTTTCACCTGGGAGGCTGGTGTTTGCTTCCTGTAAGATTGCAAAGCCAAATCCTGTTCTTTTTTCCTAAACCTATCCATGTGTGTGTGTTAGCTAAATGTTAGTGGTGGGCAATAAACCGATAACATATCGTCTTGCGATAAACACTTACGCGCCGTCAATAGAAAAAAAATTCGATATAACGTTCGATAATGTTACTGTATTCTGTTGGGACAAAAACACGAGGGAAGCCGAGCAAGTTACCCTCGGAGTCGGGCTGTGCAAGGTTGGTTGCATGAACACACTCATTTGCTCCCTGGTAACCTAGCAACGGTGTCTCTCAAACAGCTAACAACACCAGGTTTGGTTGCGCTTATACGCCGTGAGTTTGGGCTTGTTTTTTTTTGATAAGTGACTTACAAATATTGGTAGTCACGGGTTGCGTTTTTTTTTTTTGGGCTTGTTTCTAAAGTGGAGTTGCTTATTTGGGCTTGCTTTCTAAACGTCGCCTTTCTCTATATATATATCCATCTAATAAGTTATTTAAACGCATGATAGTATGTCGGACTGCAGGATGTTTACACAGCTCCGCTCCCTCCGCCCCTCTCCTTCTCCGCATACCCACAGATGTCAGTCAGTCAATGAGACTTTTCACATTTAAATTGTGCGATTAATGGAGGTTCTTTAACTATTTCGCTAACAAGTGGTCGAAATATGGTAAGAATTCAATAAAGATCATTATATGCAACTTCTTTACTTTCATTTTCATTCATTAATTTATTCTTTCCACATTTTTGGTCAGCTAGTTGGTTTGATAGAGTTCAAGGCCAGTAAATATAATGTATTTATAAAGTAATTTTGGTTGCTGGTCCTGGTTGCTTGTTTCTCTCCCAAGATCTGGCAACACTGAACATAACACAGCGTGGAATGAGTAGCAAGAATGAGTGCGGATAGCAAGGAAATAGTCGAGTGGTAGTTTTTGTACCACCTGTGTGTATGTTCCTCTGGCTGCAGGCAGTATATGGTGGCCATTCCTGCAGTTCTCGAAGCTGGAGCTGAGACTAAGCTCTGTGCGAGTCTCCTGCAGCCCAACGAGACACTGGTCATGACCTTCACTCTGATGTCCTATGAGACGAATACAACGCTCTTCGAGAAGACATCTGACACAGAGTTTCATACCTGTGTTCAGTTTCAGGTCAGCTCTCCAGATTGGCATTTATTTATTCTTCAGTAACACTCTGAACATCTAAAATGTTATTACAGAATAGACTTTGGGTTTGAAATATCTTTCTTTCACAGGTTCCTGTAGTGCAGAGACAAACGATACAGAAGTGTGTGGTGGAGGTACGAGGCGACACTTTTTACTCAATACAAATCATGAAAGTCATGATCAAAGTCTATCAACCAATGACATTCGTCCAAACAGACAAACCGCTCTACCTCCCTGGACAAACAGGTAACAATCAGAAATGTTTCTGATAAAGAGTTGTCCCAAAGTTGATAGAATGTAGGACAAAGATGAACACAGAGTAAATGAGTCCATACATAACTTGTCTGTCCCATTGAGTTTCAGACCCATGATATACTTTTATTTGGAATCAAGTATGTAATTTCAATAGTGAAACAAGATTTAAAGGAATACTTAAAATCTTTTGAAGTGGGGTTGTATGGGGTTCTTATCCATGGATAGTCTATTGCATAAAGTAGAGGTCAGTCCACACGCCCCCAATTTGGAGAAGCAGGATGGCGTCTGACATGGAAGCTAAGTAATCTGCTGTGGCGGGATTATTGACAAAACATATTTAAGCCCCCTAAAATTGTCCCTGCTAAAAATAACTATCAATTTAAGTTCACGATATATTGAGAGTTTTTTCACCGCTGTACCTTGCTTTGATTTCCAACGAGAAAATTAAGCTGTTATTTTGCTCTCTTCAAAGCCAGACTCCATTTAGAAAAACAGTGATTTAACACTGCTGAACACAAGAGCTGTTGGTCTACCACTTTTTTTGTGTTATTGTGCGACTTTGGTGTGTACACTTCATTTAAATTTAGGTATGTGTATGGAGACGAGTCAGCCAGAAGTCCATTTATTCCTATGGCAATCCTCTTGATATCTGATGGCTGTGAAACTCCTCACTGAAAGTCTGTATGACAGTGTGCTAGCTTAGCTAACAGGCTTTTTCCTTCAATTCAGTTGCCTGTGTTGATTGTCATGTAAGTTTGTCTGATTAAAAACAACTTGTTTATCTCATTTTAACAAATCTGAGTAATGTTATTCTGCTAAAATATGGTTATACATTATATACAGTCAGATTGTCATTGTGACTCGTTCAGCCGTTCATATGTCTTTAAATATTAAATATTACATTTTTCATAAAACATGCTAGGTACCTATCAGATCAATATCTTTACTTATTTGTTGCCATGCATCTCCCCCATGGCTACAGGTAACCTATAAGGTTTCTATCCATCTGTAAGGAAATGCACTTCCTTGCATTGGACACTGGAGGCATCATCCATGTATTTACAGATTTGGGGACACCAGTCACATAAGTGGAAACAAGGTGTTTAGGGTTAGTTCAGATTCACCTAAGTCACACAGTATACATTCCCATTTCCCATGGGAATATAGGTTGAAAAATAAGGGTTTTAAGGGTTATTTAACATGCAGAGAGCCACACAGCAACACTTTGCTTCAATGGTGGTGAATGCTTTGTTTCAATTCAATTCAATTTTATTTATAAAGCCCAATATCACAAATCACAATTTGCCTCACAGGGCTTTACAGCATACGACATCCCTCTGTCCTTATGACCCTCGCAGCGGATAAGGAAAAACTCCCCAAAAAAACCCCTTTAACGGGGAAAAAAAACGGTTTGTTGTCCTCCGTGGCATAAAAGGCTGTGACATTTTATTTATTGGTCTGACTCAGTTGCGAGCACTCCAACTGACACATTATTATGACGTCACATCACCAAATTTATATATGAACATTGAATTTACAACAGCATGGTAAGAACTACCTAAAATGACAGAAACCATCTTTAGGCTCACCTGCTAACATGGAGGGGGCGGGCCACCAGGGGACGACTATCTTTATATACAATTTATGGTTTCACTTATCTGTTGGCATGTTAAATGAGAAATCTTCATGTGATCTTTCTGCATTTCTTTTAGTGCATTTCAGAGTCGTTACACTCGACACTAAGTTGAGACCTGTTAATCAGCTGGTGAGTATTTGACCTTCCATTTACTTTAAGACCTCATAAAAAACAAACTGTTAGTGACACAGTCAGTCACAATGTACACACTAGCTGGAGGAGTGGAATTGAAGAGAAGTTACATAATAAAGTGAAATCAAGGTGGTTTTGCTCTTTACCCTGGGCTATGTGTTTAATCAGTCTTTATAAATAACTTTGTGCTAGAGCTCCTGTTGAGGCTTTAAGGTCAATAGTCCAACCTTTACCTTCAGGTAAACTTGTCTGTGCTGAGTTGAAGGACATCAAATATTTTTGTAGATCCAGCGCTTTCCTGTTGAATTATTTCTGTTGCTGACCCAGCCTGCCTCTGACCTGCCTGCTTTGTTTGAATTCCTGGTCAATGCACCATCCCTCTGTCCCCTAAATATTAAATTTAAATGTAACTTAATTTCCTGCATGCTTAAATCATTACCTATGATGTAGAGATGTACCGATACCACTTTTTCCTTCCCGACACCGATTCCGATCCCTGAACCTTAGGTATCTGCCGATACCGAGTACCGATCCGATACCAGCTCGTTAAATAAAAATGGATGGGATATGAATTGTTGTATGTCTCAACTCCTAAAACTCTATGTAAAGTATTAACAAATAAATACATAATAGTAGAATAATGCCATAAACATTTTTATTATTATTATTATTATTATCCAGTGTTGACACAGATCAAGACACAGGTTAAAGTGCAGCCACACAATTTGGTAAAAAAGACATTTAAAGGCTACAGTAGAACGTAGGGCTGCACAATATTGGAAAAAACTGACATTGCAATTTTTCTTTTTTCAGTATATATTGAAAAATACAAGAATTTTAACCAGATGACTTTAAGTAAATAAAAATTTAAAAATAGTAGCAGGGCTTTTACTCACCACAACTGCAGAGGCTACCAGCTTCATTTGAAACAGACTACTTTATAAACAGGCCGTTATTTATAATTCCCTCTGTATCTTTATATTTTTACTTTTTATCCACTCCCATTGCCTTGATAAAGTTAATGCATGGCGCCGTCATTTCAAACTCAACACTTCCTGAACTTGTTTCAAATTAAAAGTCCCTTACAATCTCGGCTGAGAGAATCCCTCCATTTTCTAAATAGGCTTTTATTGTGAAACATTTGTAGGAACTTGTGGAGAAATCACTGACTTTTATGTTTACGTACGGTACTTCATCTGCTCCTGTCATCTGCTGACGCTTTTTAGGTGACTACAACAACATTTCAGCTGTCACATGAACAGACACAGTGACTCAACTAATAGTAAAAGTAATAAAAATAGGACATAGGACAAGAATAACCCGATGACAGAGAGAGAGAAGGGAGCGGAGCGGAGCAACGAGCAATGGCGATGTTCAAACGATTACATTACATTACATTGCATTGCATTACATGGTATCGGATTGGTCATAGGCTGTACTCGCCGATGCCCGATGGCGCATTTTAGGGAGTATCGGAGGCATTTCCGATACTGGTATCGGTATCGGTACAACTCTACTATGATGCTTACATTTTGTCTGGTGATTGGGTTGGTGAAATTCTCTGAAATTCTCTCTCCACAAGAAGCCATGTGTTTTACGCTGTGTTTTTAGTGATAAATATCAGCAGCGTTTCTGTCAACTGTGCATTGAATGGCCTCCAGTCTGATGAGCCTGTGCCTGTTAAAAGGAGGTATGACTGCTAAAAGTGTAAAATCAGGAACACAGCAGTCTTGAGGTCACCATGTAACTAGACTGTACTACTGCAACACACTGGATTGTTAGTCAAAAGAGAGTTTGCAACTTTTTATTGAGTGTATTGTGAGTGAAATGCTGTAATAACACATCAGTGTTATTCTGTGACACTGTGAGGAACTATTAGCACTGATGAGTGGAAAACAACACAACTCACTTATTAACAAATCTCATTTGTTTTCCTCTTTCAGTATAACATCATTGAAGTTGAGGTAAGATTCACACCCTCACTTGCACTCAAATGAAAGGTCAGATCAACTATTTTCAAAACAAAACAAAAAAATAAACATATCAACAGTGAAACAGTCTTTTCTTCCTGCAATCATTCCTCCTGTTTGTACCACACTTTCAGAGTAAGTGATGGGGACAAGAGTTATTGTTTTGTGCAAAAATGTATTCAGAAGTTTATCTGAAGCTTAAATGAGGCTTCAACAGTCTGAGTTAGTCTTAATCTTCCAAAGTTACTGTGTTTTTTGTGTAAAATTCCCTCTTTGTTTCGCTGTTGAGCAGAATTAATAAAAGATAGGGGTAGTAATAAAACGAGGATTTTGTGAAGGGTGAGCAGGAGGAATATTAAGACTAGTGGTTCCCAACTGGTCCAGCCACGGGGTCCATATTTATCTTCAGCCATTAGTTCAAGGTCCACATAGTTTAAGTGTCCTTTTACACCTGCCCTGTTTGGTTCAGTTCAATCAAACTCCAGTTTGCTTACTCCCTAAGTGCGGTTTGTTTGGGCAGGTGTGAACACAGCAGTCACACCAAAACAACCGGACCGAGATCTTCTTGAAGAGGTGGTCTCACTCCGGTTACAAACAAACTGTGGTGCGGTTGGTTTGTGGTGAGAAGGTGTTCCGACCTGGATGTGAAGCAACTGCAGTCACATGACACATTGTT
>NC_065507.1:5035646-5037905 GCF_006386435.1 Epinephelus moara | reverse complement strand
CTGTTTGTGGTTGGCTGAGAGGGATGTGAACTCATTAGTTTGCAGCTGTGTTAATCAAATCAGGTTGGGTTTCCATTACGCGTGCCAAACGTGCCAAACGGTGCCAATCCCCTTTGATCTGACATCAGATGTGACGGGACAGAGATATAGAGATACATTTATGTGCTGATTGCAGATAGTTGCATTGAATAGTGGTTTGTGGGTATTTATTGCATCGTTAATGTGCCTGACATTCTGGAAACCTGCCTGTGAGGTTTTGGTGACGTGTGCACACGGTCCGCCGGTCAGCCAAACTTCCGCTTACACTGGCTGCGCTCCGCCTGCGCTGACAGTAGACCTGGTTTCAGCTGGCGAGCTTTTAGTGCACATTCGGTGGAGCCTTTTGGCACGAAACTGTCACTGCGCCAAGCTGGATCTGTCGACACCTCCCCCTGCTGCGCCACCACACCCATCTCAGCGCACCTCAGTCTGCCAAACTACCAAACTGAGCGCGCCTCAGGTTGCGCGGCTCGAAACTAGCTCTGCGCGGGGTTCGCCACCCTGCGCCACCCTGCACCGTACCGGGAAACTAGAGCCCTTTATGTTCTTAACATTTTAAATGGTCAGCGATAGTGAGTAGTCATCAAAAAATTTGAACCAAAGTGTGGAAAAGTTTTTAGTGATCATCACATTTTCTGAAAATATGGGGCATTTTGATCCAACCTGAATAAAAAATAGTCAGATTTACTTGACTTTTGACTGCAAAGAAATTTATAATGTTTTCAGTCATTTTTGTCGTACAAATACTGAATGGGAGGCTCATGAAAGTCACCATAGGGTCCCAGGGTTCTTCCAGTTTATTTTATTTAACAGGATGTGAGGGGCAACCGGATTGGACAGTGGCTGAATCAATCATCCAATGGTAAAATACTGCAGCTTTCTTACTCTTTGAACTCGGAGGCCCGTGAAGGCACCTACAAAGTTAATGTGGGGGTCGACGGACTGAAACAACATCATAGCTTCAAGGTGGAGAAATATGGTAAGTTAGCATTGTGTTGTCAATGTTTATAGTTTTTAATGACCAAAGGATGCTAACAACCATATTTTCCCCACAGTTTTGCCTAAATTTGGTGTACAAATAAACGCTTTTGATGAAATAAGCGTTGCCCAGGAAGAAATCAAAGTTGACGTATGTGCAAAGTGAGTAGTCATGCCAAAGTATGCTTTAAAACAAATAGCCTTTTTTCAACACAACTTAAATTGTTTTATTTTTCCTCCCAGGTATACATATGGACAGCCCGTGCCTGGCACTGCTGACCTTAAGATTTGCCGACCTCTGATAAATTCTAGAATAATCCTTCATGGCCGAAGAGATGAAGAATGCCAGGAGGAAACATTGCAGGTACAGTTGCTATAACTACTAAGTGTCATCTCTACAGTGTCATCAAAAACATCAGCCTTACATGTGGTTATATATGCGCATAAATTCATCAATATACTCTCATACAATGGTTTGTATGATATCCTAGGAATAAACAGCCCATGAATGACGTGGGCTTTTCATTCGAAAAGTTATGTAATTAACTACTTTAGTTATTAATTACTGTAGTTAGGGAAAACAACATGGTGAAGATGCACTTTACAATGACTCAAAGTTAACTCAGAGTTCACACAGTTCCAAGACTGGTCTCCAAGCGTAAGTCCCAGGGCAAACTTCTGTGTTTTGTGATAAATCCATCACCCCAACCTGCCTCCTAACAAGACTAGCCATTCTCTAGCCACCCCCTACACCCTCTCTAACAACTTCCACTCCATTTCCGTGTTCAGACGGAGGGTCCGCCATCAAGTGCAATCCCACACCAACTAATGGGGATTGAAGAGTAGCCTGCTCTGACGCTGACTTTAATCATTTGTTGTTCATTTTTACATGACATGCGATGCACACTGCTGCATTCCAAAAGCTGAACTCTGTTTATCTGAAGGTGCAGCAGTTGCATTCTGAAAAATAGGCGCTTGGCAATGCATCCGTGCTGCGACAGTATTGTGTGTGTGTGTGTGTGTGTATATATATATATATATATATATATATATATATACAGTCAGGTCCATAAATATTTGGACAATGATACAGTTGTCGTCATTTTGGCTCTGTACACCACCACAATGGGTTTTAAATGAAACAATGAATACCTGCTTAAAGTGCAGACTCTCAGCTTTCATTTAAGGCTTTTTTCAAAAATGTAGTATGAATCGTGTAGGAATGTCAACCATTTCTTCACA
>NC_065507.1:5025884-5035179 GCF_006386435.1 Epinephelus moara | reverse complement strand
GTATATATATATATATATATATATATATATATATATATATATATATATATATATATATATATATATGTATGTATATATTAGCTTAAGAGTAAGTTTTATTTCCATTTATGTATGTATGTAAATTTATTAGCTTGTTTATTTACTTAAACTACTTTTGTTTTTAATGACAAAAGATAACATACAGAAATTGAGGTTAACAGAAGCACATAGCCTACAGATAAAACATAAGTGATACAAGAACATATAGAACACATAAAAAGGGAATAAGCTTGATTTTTCTCCATTGTAACAGAAGATTACAACAGTTCTTTATCCGCCACAGTGAGGGAAGTTTGTCCCAAAGCTTGCTGCTGTATTTATACCCTACACCTTAATGAAGGGAGCTTCATTCGGCTGTGAAGGTGACTACAAACAAAGTGGGAGTGAGGGGGGTCTGGTTTGGGAAAGGCCCAGGACAGCTTCCCTGTTTACTCCAGTCAGCACAGTGGTCATCTGATCGCAGCCTTCTAAAAGACTTGAGTAATGCGTGAATTACTGATTCATCATTATGTGGGATATGTACAAATTTTTGTGCAATACTTTTTGCAGGAAAACGTGCCAACAGTGCAGGACAACAGTCTGAATTCATCAGGCAGGTCTCAAATAAAACAACATGTCTACAGCCACACTGTGAAGATGTAATGCTCATGAACACAGTTTCTGGTTAAATGAAAAAAAAAAATAAAAAAAAAAATACTTTGATCTTTACCTGCGGAAGCCAAGAATTCCCAATTCCCCAATTGCTTTTTAAATTTTTTTGTATCTTATTTGCTGGCATAAATTATCTCCTTATTTCAGCATGATGATAAAATTGTCTCGTTATCTAGAGAAAATAGTGTATTAAGATAACAAAACAGTAATATCAGTTAGGGGTGTAAATCACCAGCTTCATCACGATACGATATTATATTGATTTGTTTGGATGATGATACGATGTTTGCCGATATCACAATGTCTGTCACGGTACAATTTTGATTCGATTCGATTCGATCGATATGACGCGATATCATATGTCCATCTAACACAATCAGGGCAAGACTCAGCTGTCTATCTACACCTCAAGGAGAAAGTACACTCCTTCGAAGACAGCAATGTGCACATTTTGGACAGGGAAGACCGATGGTTTGAAAGAGGTGTAAAAGAAGCCATCTACATGAAATTGGAAAAGCCATCTCTCAATAGAGGAGGAGGTCTGCGACACCACCTATCCCCCACCTATAATGCTGTCCTTTCATCCTTGCCCAGGAGGCTTAACAACTTAACCTCTAAAAACAACGGTCGTTCACAAATGGCCTCATGTGACTCTAACGACTCCAGTGACATCCGTTGCAGCAGGAGTTTCAACGACTGTCCTTGACACACCATTGGAGCACTAACGAACCAGTGACATCATTGGCCTTGTGAAGACCTCCCCAGAGGTTAAATACCTGGGTGCTTCCACACCAGTTTGTCAGACTAGTTTCAGCCTAGTCAGACAAGCATGAACTGATGAAGCCTCTTGGATAAGAGGTGAAACGTCTTCTAGGACAAAACCAAGTCCAGTTGCATTCGATTCAATTGCCTTGAGACAACTTGACATTAGATCGCTAGCTAGCTACCAAGACCTTAGCATAAAACTAATGGTTTTTTTTGTTTGTTTCTTTTGTTTGATTAGAGAAAATGATATTATACATAATACCTTTAAACAAAATTAAACTAAAATGATATGATTATTAATTTATTTTTTAAAGGTCCAGTGTAGGATTTAGGGGGATATTTTGGCAGAAATTGATTTAAATATTCCTAACTATGTTTTCATTAGTATGTAATCACCTGAAACTAAGGTGATCATGTTTTAATTATCTTAGAATGAGACTTTTATGTCATTGATGTATAAAGAGACCTGGATACAGCGTTGGAGGTGAGCCCCCATTCATTCCTATAAATATTGCTCAGTGATGCATGAAGCCAAAAAGACATGTTTCTGTGGTATGAAATTACCCATATTCTCCACCGTATTTTCCTACATGCTTGGAACATAAAAGAAGTTTAATTTCATTGTAGTCTCCAACCTCACCACTAGATGCCACTAAATCCTTCACACCAGACCTTTAAATCTTTATGAATGAAGGAAATGCATTTGTGGGTTTCTTTTGTTGCTTGCGCAGCCCTGTTGCTGAAGATTTCTCTTAACACTCAAATTTGGAGTGTGCCCCTGGAAAAACCTTTCTTTGGAGGGCCATGTAGCCCTTACACTTCACCCTAGCCAAGAATCAGGACACCCTATCGTTATGTGAACTCTCAACTCAAGCTAAGGGGTTAGGGCTAAGTGGTAGGGGCACAGGGTGTATTGGGATTGAGTAAAGACTTTGTCTGCAACTTGCAAATACATTCCAATCAACCTGTTAGCATTGTTGACTTCACTGATACTGAAAAATAAATGAGATGCAGCATAGTATCTAACTAAGCTTAAAGTCACTTTTAGGCTTGTCAGTCAGGATGTCGGTGCATCAGAACAATCACTGCAGGATAAGGTGACAAGTGCATTTTTCTAACATGAGGCTGCACAGCACAACTAGGGTGCCATTATCACTAGTTGTGTATGGCTGCTCTCATGAACAAGCAAGATTTAGATCTTTATAAGAATTGTCAAATCAATGTAAAAAGATCATTGACTTTATTTTTCAATGTTTCGTTTGGACTGTTGGATTGAAAAATGGAAAACTAGAAAACTTTTACAACCTTAAAAAAAGAGCACATTTGACTTGTTTTACAATCACAAACTCAGCAAGCTAAAAATATTAGCAGGAACTTGTTTGGGTGACACAAACACCATTCTCATTTTCTTTTGTTTTTTATGTTGTACTTTCCAGACAGACAAGAACGGCTGTGCTACTTTTATTTTCAAGATGTCAACTGTCCCGCAACCAAACTTCCCCCCAATTTTTCCCCGCTTTTTTTTGCTGCCAGAAGATAATCTGGTTCTCAGTGCCAAGGTGACAGAGGATGGGACAGGTATGGGTTTTTTTTTTCAGTTATTTTTGGAAACAGTGTATTTTGTTTTAAGAAGGTTGCACACTGTTTTAACAGGGAGCCTTTTTTTTAACAGGAATTTCACACTCACAAGGAAAAGCAGTAAAGATTTCTTATGTCATTGGAAAGCTTTCTTTTATTGATACACCCAAGATTTATGACCAGGGATCAGCTGTGGAAGGAAAAGTAAGTGCAAAGCAGTTGTGATTGTGTACACAGTAAAACTGAAATAATAATGACTTTCAGTGATACGACTTTGTGGTTCCAACAGGTTAAAGTGGTTCACTACAATGATACACCCATTCCTGACACAGTGGTCTACCTGTTCAGTGGTGGCACGTGGTCATCGCATCTGTTACAGAGCCTCACAACAGACAGTTATGGTGTTGCCACTTTCTCATTTAACACATCGACTCTGAACAGGGACATCACACTTAGAGTAAGTGAGATTATATTGAATTTATGTCCATGAACCAGTGTTTTCTGTCACAGCAGTACAGTTTCATGAGCTACATTTGGTTCTGGGATACACACTGGAGACTTGTAGAAATAAAAGGACCTTCAGTGTTTCCCCTAGGATGGAGTTGTAGCAGCGGAGGTGAAGCACACACATGGAAAAAAAAATTTCACACGCGCAAAACTTTTTTGTACGCTTGCAAAGCACAGCCTGCTGGGATGTTTCTATGTATCTACTGGCACCAGAAGGGCTCTTTAGGACTAAGTACATACAGTATATTTGTGCACAGTAATGAGCAGGTGAAATGTCTGTCTAGCTTACATATGAGGTGTCTCAAGATTTAGGAAAATACAATTTCATTGAACATAATAAAACTAAAAAGTCAGTTGACATGCTGCCGTTTTGTGCTATGACCTATTTAAGTGCTGGAAGTTGTTATTTATGTCACAATGCCTGAACGCAACACAGACTTCGCTCCAACTGAGTGTGCGTACAGTGCCGTGCTGTGCTGCTGTGCAAGCAGCTTGTTTGTCTGTGTGTAACAGCAGTCTTTTGATGGTTATTAACACACTGTCCATAATAATAACTATGTTAGGTAACAAACTGCATCGGGCTTGGGTCGGGTTTGGTCAGGAAAATGCGGCCCAAGCCGTGCTCTAGCGTGCTCACATGAGTGTGCGGCGGTGCGGCGCTGCTAGTTGCATATAGGGGAAACACTGACCTTCTGTCACCAGTGGGCAGAGGTGGAAAGTAACTATTTACATTTACTCACGTTACTGTAATTGAGTAGTTTTTTTGTGTAATTTGTAATTTTTTCAGTAGTTTTTGAAATCTGTAATTGTACTTTTACTTAAGTAAATTTTGACTGAAGTATTGTACTTTGCTACATTTGAAATCACATCCGTTACTAAGAAGGAAAAAAAAAAAGAGAAAAAGTTTTCGGCTAAATGGAAACCAAAAGGGTGAATGTCGGAAATCTCGCGTGGAATTAACCCAGAACAAGCGGCCAGTGCCGGCGAGTTACTGGAGAGAGAGATGGAGAAGGGTGGGAGTGCTTCGGCAGAAGCAGACGCAGCAGTTGAAATTAACGAAGAAATGAACGAAACGAAAGAAAACCCCGTGTGCACAGTGCCGTTTATAATTGTAGGTCAGAAAAATGTGGCCCGAGCCGTGCTCTTGTGTGCTCACCTGTGTGTGTGTGTGTGTGTGTGTGTGTGTGTGTGTGTGCGTATGTGTGCGTGCGCGCATCGGGGCTGAACTCCGCCGTGCGCAATACAGAGAGCAGAGGAGGATTGTAAATTTGCGACCATGTAGAGACAGAAATGACATGCCGTCGTTTAAACAATATAAGTCATCACGTTATAAAGTGAAACGTTTCACCATATAACACTATAAATAGTATATTGTTATGTTATTATTATATGAAGCATCCATCGCGCAAAATAATATAGCTTTAGTTTATGAAGAGATAAGACGGAGCCCTCTCCTCTTATATGCTTTACTCACAAGTGTGTGAATTGACCTGGATATGAAGTGTCCGTAGCGCCAAATAATATAACGGTAGTTTCTAAAGAGCTAAGACAAAAAAAAGAAAAATAAATCAGCAGCAGCGGTCATATTTCAGCAGCGGAGCACCACCGCTGCTAGTTGCATATAGGGGAAACACTGTTGCTCAATGGATTTGTTCTGTTTTGGAATACACAGTATTCTTCCAAATTAGTGTGAGTGTATTTTAATATTCAGAATTTCGCTTCGACAAGCTCTCTCTTTTTTGACCATACACCTGTTTGCATCCCTGAGAATAATGCCCAACAATATTGCTCAAAAAGTTGCTCTGTGTATCAACAGTCTAACAGTTGTGTTGGTGAGTCAAAATGAATGAGGGCTGCGCAATATTAGACAAAACTGACAATGTGACAACGATTTGGTATACTGCGATATGTATTATATACAGTGTATTGCAATAACTTGAATAGCTCTATTTGGAAAGAAGTCATCATTTGGGATTTGTAAAGGCTGTATTTGTATGAAATATACATTTTACAATCAAACTGTCATGGAAACTGAGAACTTCACAACCTAAAGTATTAACCAGCAAAATAAGTATGGCATATTGCCTTTGACTAATATTATATTGATATGATGAACTTATACTGCGAGTCTCACAATGTGACTATTGCACAAGAACACATTGCGATGGTGATGCTCTAATGATATTGTGCAGCCCTAAATTTAATTGAATTCTGCGGTTCATCATAGAAAAATAACCAGTTTTTGGATTGGATTTATGACCCCTGGACCATTTTTGCACTGCATAGGAGTGACCCCCATCAAGTTGTTGGAAGTAGCTAAGTAACTTCTACTTTAAGTACATTTTAAACAAACTACTTTTTACTTTTACTGAGTAGATTTTTAGATGGGTAGCTTTACTTGTATTTAAAGGACAACTTCGTTATTTTTCAACCTGGGCTCTATTTCCCCATGTGTATGTGTGCGTATGATTCATGGGTACCACTCGTTCTAAAATTGGTTCAGTATTGAGCTAAAACGGTAATGGGGGCAAATGCCTCCCCGGGACTCATTTACATTACCAAGCAGGGACAACTTCCGCCTTTCTGCTCCAGCACTGACTGACAGCTGACTCCACTCATTCACACTCACCACTGCCCCAGGGCCGCTACTATATGCTATCTACAGAGATAGCACTGGCGATCTGAACCGGTCAGTAGCGAAAAAAAGCACTTTTATACGGGACGCATTTGCCCTGATAACCGTTTTAGCTCGTTTCGCAGCTCAATACTGAACCAATTTTAGAACAACTGGTACCCATGAATCATACGCACACATACACATGGGGAAATAGAGCCCAGGTTGAAAAATACCGAAGTTGTCCTTTAAGTAGAATTTCATCAAAGTAAAGGTACTTTTACTTGAGTAGAATTTTTCAGTACTTTTTCCACCTCTGCCAGTGAGCAAACTGACATGAAAGGTGGCTTTTGGCGTCAGTGTCTGATGCTGAAAGCACTGCCAAAGCTGCGGTATTTGACAACTTTTAAATGAGACCGGGCTGGAAAGGCATACTGCATATAGATCTATACTGGGATCAAATGTTTCATCATCAGTATTGTGATTACACGGTCCAGCTTTGTTTTTCTCACTTGGGTCTTAGATGTGCACCCTTTGTGTTTTCCAGGACCTCCTGATTCACTAATAAAAACTACATGTGACTAATTTAACCACTGTTAGTTGATGCTTCTTCTCAACACCCCAGGCTCGTCTTACAAAAACGCCAGAGCACACAGACAGACGCCCACACTATCAGGAGGCAGTTCACACCTTGTCCCTGATCCGGCCACCTTCTCCTCATTCTAAAACTGCCTGTTCTCTGGAGTTGAAGAAGAAGGACAAACCACTTCGCTGTGATAGAGAAGAGACTATCTCCATCCAATACACTATAGCTGGACAGAGCCAGAGCTCTGTGGATGTGATGTATTTGGTGAGTCCTGGTGAAGTCGCCTGTTTCTTTACCCATAGTGTGACCCCTAATCAGATGGATTATCCCCAAGTCAAGTGGGCTGCAGCCTGCAGGTCTTCCTTTAATTTTCCTACAATGTTGTTTTTTGTTGTTTGTTTTGTTTTTTCAACATTGCTGGTGGTCACCTTGCAGTCCACACTGAGGGCCAGACCAACTGGCATTTGGTAGAATTGCCCAATGGCCAGTCTGAGCCTGTCTGTAACTGAAGTATCCTGTCAAGGGTAATAAGGTTTTACACAGCAGAGTAACTTATTGATTTATGTTTTTCAGATTTTATCCAGAGGGGCCATTGTCATGCAAGGATTTAAAAAGGTTGAGCACAGTGAACAAGGTAGGTTAAGATTGTTCCTTAAATGATGAGTTTAGCTGCAGGCTTGTAGCCTCATTTCCATGTTCTTTATGTATTATAGCCAAATAGACTTCCGACTGCTGTTTCACTGATCAGTGGAGGCATGTGAATGATGATTGTTGTTTCTATCTCACACAGGCTCTGCCCTCTACCTGACTCTATGGGTAATACTGCTCCAATCACAAGCATGCGTTCACACACTGAGATCTGAATAAATGTAGCCGAACAATGGGACGTGCCTACCTAAATACGTGCGGAACCCACTGTGTATAAGGAGGTGGCTTGCCTACCATCAGTCAACCTACACCCTGTTTGGTGACAGCGAATTGAACACTGTTTGTGTGCTTTGGTGTGTGGCCAGTAAGGCCCTAGCCAAGAGACGCCCTGCGAGATGGCTTTGTGAATGCATCTGCCAAGCCAATAGGCAGGTGGACAAGGACCGTCCCGCTGTGGTCTGTGCCCACTCCAGAGAGTGTCGGTGGACTTGGTCAGTGGGGTGAATGTCGAGGATGTCTGTAGGGCAGCATCAATGGTCTACACCCCGTCTGTTCATACGTTTCTATCTCTTGGACATGTTGGGGTCTTTTTCAGGGTCTTGCTCACTGGAGCGACACAGGACTGGTAAAAAGGGTTTGGTGTATGTCAACGGTGTTGCACCTGACTCCCCTTTTGGCGTGATACACAAACATGTTTCCTTGCTCCTTGATGACCTGGGAAATGTGGGGTGCAGGGTGTCTGTTGCTTGTCTGTTGACCCCTGCAAGGTTAGGCTGAAGCTCCGGCCAGTTCAGTTGCTCACCTGGGTTGGCTAGGGCCCCCTACTAGAAGTCAAAGGCTACAGTGAGTAACCTTAAGCTGGTCAGGTTCAGTAAAGCTTGGTTGATGTTATGTCGTGACAGGGTGTTCATTCATTGGGCTCCACCTGCTGAAGAGGGTGTAGATTGACTTATGGCGGCACCTCTCATATACAGTGGTCTCCAGATGTGTTCATGTAGGCGTGCCTGATTGGCCAGCTGTCAGTGTATGAACCTGTGCTCATGATTGGAGGAGTATTACCCACAGAGTCCAGTAGAGGGCTCCACCCGTGCTGATAGAACTAGGGTTACAATATTGTAATCTTCATTTTAACATTTGATCTGTTGTTTCAGTGTCGGAGGGTGAGGTGTCCTTTGAGTTGAAAGTGTCTCCAGACATGGCACCAGTTGTCCAGGTTGTGGCTTACGCCATCCTCTCCAGTAAGACTGTGATCGCCACCAGTGCTGACTTCTCCACTAAGAAATGCTTCAGTCACAAGGTCAGTGTGAGAAAAAGGCATGTGATGTGCCAGGTTGATATTTAACTCTCTCTTTGGTAAAGACTTTATATGATGATGTTTCGTTTAGATATTAGATTTATCGTACAAGTGATCAAAATTTTCTGGTGAAAGACAACAGCCTGAACTAAGAGAAAACACTTGTAACAGAATATGTTATCATTAGTCGGTAAACAGTAGTACTTCCCTGATCAGTGTGAGCTATTTGACTAGCCTGAGTCTACTGAAGCTCCCAGAACCTTCAGTCTGACATCTCCTCCATTGAAGGCGATTTACAAAGGGGAGGGAATTAGATTTTTCTCTAACCAATCAGTAGAGATCAACGACTCACCCAGAATCTGACTTCATTAGTATCCATGCCTCAGGGGTGCCGAAAACAAGCGAACATTGCCCGTTTAAAATGTCTCCGTCGTCGTGCACACCCAGCTGCATCGCCGTTAAATCCAGTTTAGCAGCTTCCTTAATTTGGTCCTCCATTAACGCGAGTAGTGGCGAAATACCTCGATAGCATCGTTAATGTGGTCTGTAGGATCTGTAGCGGTCGCCATTGTTGCTATCCTTACCAGTTACCCACTGGCGTACAGCTTGACAT
>NC_065507.1:5014903-5023905 GCF_006386435.1 Epinephelus moara | reverse complement strand
TGATGATCTGAAACATTTAAGTGTGGAAAACATGCAAAAAAGTAAGAAATCAGGAAGGGGGCAAACACTTTTTCACACCACTGTGTGTATATATATATATATATATATATATATAAAATAAATAAATAAACTGTATCTGTGGTTGGACATGGGCATTAAATTTGTTTAAAGTGGCATTAAAAATGGCATTAAAAAGCATTAAATTAGATTTGCTGATACCTGCAGAAACCCTGGACCCAATTTATACCAGCTTTAGCATGTGATCTGTACCGTCTGGATAAGGAAAACACCATACTGAAGGAGAAGTGTGTAAGATTTAGGGAGATTTAGTGGTGTCAAGCTGTGAGGATTGTAGATTTCAACCAGGAGGTTTTGACCAGGAGCCAAATTATCCACAAACCAGACTCTCCAAATCAAACAGACCAGGTGATTAATACAGGTAAAAATACTGAATAAAGCAGTTTCATGTTACAGATCAGTGTTTCTCCAACGTTGTTTGGCATTTGAGGGACGGGCAGCTCACCCACCACATGCTAATGTGTGCTTAGCAATTTCTCCTGAGGGGTATTCCAGGTAGGAGGTTCAACAAACTCTGAGTCTATCCCTGAACTCTGAGTTGACTTACTCTGAGATGGGAAACTCTGAGTATCCGGTTCCAGAACAGCTGATCTGAGTTAGTTCAGTCAACTCTGAGTATGTTCAGTCTGAGTTAAACCGACAATAAAAAGCCATCATCAATGGAGCTCCGACTCCACGATTCACCATGGCAACAGGTAAATAAAAGACAGCGCCTCCATTTTAATCCAGTGGATGTAAAAATATTAGTGCATGTGTAGCAGACGGTGCACGTTTATCTTTAAAAGAAGAGCCTGAGTCAGAGCGAGGAAAGTGTCAATAAGTTAACCATAGAGTTAATAAAAAAGTTTTATTCAGTGTTGTCCGTTTATTCATCATTTATCAGACTTACATTTCCTTAATGAAGATAAAGTGGTGGAATCTGACTGTCTATCAGGCTGTAGATACATTAGGCTACATTATATTAATTATATACAATAATATATTTGTTCAGACTTAATCTAATGGGGAAAAACACAGGAGGCAGCAACTGAAAAATAGGAAGATTTAAAACATATAGGCTAGGCTATAGATCAAAGACATAAAGACATGACTGTAAACTCACAGTCTGACCCAGTAATAATATGTTTGGTGATTTGCACTTGAAAAGACGTTGAGGTTAAAATACAGTAGATTTTAAAATGTTGGACATCTATTTGTATCTTGACTCAACAGCATTCAGTGACTTTATTTCAGCTACAAATGTAGTAAATTTAAAGACACTGAAATGCTGCACCATTGCTCACTCAGAAATATTAACATATAATCCCCAATATTAGACTATAGGAATTATGTTCCATCAGTGCGACCAATGACATCAGTGATAGAGATCATTAGTCATTGATACTACGTGTCTAAAGCTTCATACCGATTTTTAAAATTTAAATAATTAGATCTACACATTATGTGTAATAAACATTTCGGAGCTGCTCTAACAGACTGACAGTCTGATCCTTGTGCACAGTGTTATAAAAAATAATAAATATAAAAGGGACAGAGGTTTGATTCTGAGCTGAGGGTGAATTCTCACTGTGTAATATTTGAATGTAAAGACAAAAACCGATGTCCAAAGAAATGATTGATGTGAATAAATTCAGTAACTTAAGACAGTCCTGAGTAACAAACTAATATCCAGCAGGATTTAGACTGTGACGGACGTTAAATCTCCGCTAATTAACGCGCTTCGATACAAGCTTTGACACGGACTGAATGAATGAGGAAATGAAACAGCGTGTAAGAGGGAGGAGACAGAGAAAAACTCAGGGTTTATTGAAGAAAACCTGCCAGCGAGCAGGTTAGGTTCACAGACTCAGTTGCCGTGGTGATTGACTCAGAATTTGATTTACCTCTCTTTCTGGAACTGAAAACCCAGAGTTTCCCTCATTTCAGGGTTAACATACTCAGAGTTTTCACTAAACTTGCTTTCTGGAATACCCCTCTGATAACTTAAGACCAGACGGTCAGGAGGTTTTCACCAGAAGCCGGATTATCCACAGTGGTCTCTTCCTCTACTAAACAAATGAACGGGGTGAATAAAACTGGAAAAACACGGAATAAAGCAGTTACACGTCTGTTTTTTTATGCTGCTTATTGTGGAGGGGATTCTAACTACAGTGTT
Source organism: Epinephelus moara (assembly GCF_006386435.1). Lineage (NCBI taxonomy): Eukaryota > Metazoa > Chordata > Actinopteri > Perciformes > Serranidae > Epinephelus > Epinephelus moara. Next base: position 5,021,672 of record NC_065507.1, on the reverse strand, counting down.
TGTTTGGGCTACAGTCGAAACATGGCGATCTCTGTGGACGACGACACTGCTCCCTATGTAGATATAAAAGTAGAGGACGACCGATATGGATTTTTTTATGGCCGATGCCGATACCAGTGTTTTGCCATCAGCCTCAGCCCATGACTGATATGTACTACCGATTTTTTTGAGCTGATATTTGGGGCCGGTATTGTTTTTTCTCCCTCTATTTGCATGATAGAAATGTCACAATAATAACAATTAGGGATACACAAGTGTCAATTTTAGAAAAAATATCAAAAACTTTATTGAACACACACAAGTCTCTCTTTTTAGAGAACTATATATATATATATATATATATATATATATATTTATTTCTTAGTGTAAGAGGTAGAGAACAAGTAATGGAAACTCGGTTTTCTCAGCCATCAGGGGATTGCTTAAACAAAAACACAAATTCAGTATATTTTGGTCTTGTGCCTTTGTGTCAAACTCATTCTATTACTCCCGTATTCTATGCACATTATATGGGTGCATCATGGTAACAGTAGTGTACAAGGTACAAAAGTCATCAACATCTCCAAAACAGCCCTGATGATAAATTGTTTGCTGGTAGATTCTATTATAAGTCAAAGAAGCATAATCTGGTTATCACAACAAAATGTCAAATAAAATAGGCTATTAGGTTCATAGTCAACTCATCTTTAATGCTTTTAATGTTCATGTTCATGTAGCCATTGTAAAAAAAAAAAAAAGATCAACCATAAAAAATAGTCATTGAAATGCAGTCTTAAATTTGTAAAAGAAGAGTGTCATAGTTTCCCTTTTTTCTACATAAAATAACCTTGTTGTAGGCCTATTATATGGTCTTCTATGCAAAGACAACAGATTAGCAAAGGAAACGTTGTCAAGGAAGCTGTGAGATGTACCCGTATGTGTGCCGAAAATCAGCAGTTTGAATGAGAAAATAACTGTGTCGACGTCAATGCACCTAAAGCAACGCATTTCGACAACTTGCTTGAGTTTCTGCTCTAAAAAGCAAGCGATTTGTTGCATCTATTTTATTATCAACGTTAACTCAAATAAACTTTAACCACGCATAGACTATTTTCTCCCGTCACACTTCAAACAGCTCTCTGGTAGAGCAGCAGTCACACACACACTCTAAGCAGCCCTCACTCACACACACACACACGCTGCAGCTGTGTGTGAGGGCTGCTCCTTAGACCACCATGCCTATATCTCTGCTTGATCGACTAGACTAGACTGAAACTCATAAAACACCACTGAATTGATAACTAGTAATACAACAACGTTAATTGATAATATATATACTAATAATATTGACGGTAACATAGAAAGAGGACTACTATTGAGTGTCACTGACAACCTGCCTGTGTTCGCTTTATACGAGTGCCAATGCAGTAACAAAGAATATAAAACAGTACTCCGACATAAACGAGTACTCACTGAATCCATAAATGCCCTTAGAGTGGACCTAATGGCACAAAGCTGGGACCACATCCTAATGGAAGAAGATACCAACACTGCTTATAACAGTTTCCTTAGCACATTTAATCATTTATGCAATAAAAATTGCCCCATTATTAAGTACAAAGACAAGAGTAAGGTTTCTATGGAACCCTGGTTAACTACCGGACTGAAGACTGCATGTAAAAAAAAAAAAAAGAAGAAGTTATATAAGGAGTTTGTAAAACAGAGAACCACGAGACAGAAAATAGATACAAGACATACAAAAATAAGTTAATAAGTATGGAGTATCTTAAATGAAATTATAAGGAAGGGTTCAAGCTCAGCAGACTATCCTAAATATTGCATTGATAAGAACACAATTATTGATAATATGGATGACATTGCAAATGGCTTTAATAACTTTTTTGTCAGCATTGGACCAAAACTGGCCAACAAAAAACCCACACAGCCAGATGCAGGGGTGACACAAAAAGGCAGGGGGATCTGCAACCCCAACTCTATTTTCATGGTGACACAAAAAGGCAGGGGGATCTGCAACCCCAACTCTATTTTCATGAGGGAAGTGGAGGAGCAGGAGGTATTGGATATTGTTAGAAAATGCAAAAATAAAACATCGACCGACTGCAATAATATAAGTATGACACTTATCAAGAAAATAATAGATATGATTGTCAAGCCCTTGACTTACATTTGCAATTTATCACTGTTAAATAGTACTTTTCCTGATGAAATGAAAACAGTGATACCGATTTTCAAAGCCGGTGACAAGCAACACTTCACAAATTACAGACCGATATCTCTGCTCCCCCAGTTCTCTAAAATCCTTGAAAAGCTCTTTGTGGACAGATTAGATGATTTTATTGAGAAACACAACTTGCTGTCTGAATACCAGTATGGTTTCAGAGCCAAGAGATCACCATCAATGGCCTTAATAGACCTGACAGAAGAAATTACCAACTACATTGACAGAAAGAATTATAAAATAGGAGTATTCATTGATCTAAAAAAGGCATTTGACACCATCGACCATCAAATACTACTCAGAAAAATGGAACATTATGGGATTAGAGGAGTTGCTGCTGACTGGCTCAGGAGCTATATTAAAGGCAGACAGCAATTTGTCCAGATCGGGGGAACACAGATCATCACGTATGACAATTATGTGTGGGGTACCACAAGGGTCGATCCTTGGACCCAAATTGTTTATATTATATATCAATGATTTATGCATCTCAAACACCCTAAGATGTGTGCTTTTCGCGGATGATACCAACATCTTTTGTTGTGGGAAGGATATCCAACATTTATTACAGGTCGTTACATCTGAAATGAATAAACTGATAAACTGGTTTAATGAAAAGAAATTATCTTTAAATTTAACCAAAACCAAATTCATGGTATTTGGTAACCGTGCGATTCCACCCAATATTTCCTTGAAAATAGACATTGACATCGAACAGGTCTATGAAAATAAATTCCTTAGCGTTATACTAAATCTTAATATCTGTTGGAAACCCCACATAAATTATGTCAGGACAAAGATGGCAAAGAGCATTGCAGTCATGAGTAAGGCACGACACATCCTGAACCAAAAAGCACTATATATTCTGTATTGCACTATGATCCTCCTGCCTTACCTAAACTAATGTATCGAAGTATGGGGAAACACAGTAAACTCATTATACACATTACAAAAGAGGGCCTTGAGAGTGGTACACAATGTTGGTTATCTTGATCATACAAATGTTCTATTCCTGAAGTCATATTGAAACTTCTAGACCTGATTAAGTTCAAAACTGCCCAGGTTATGTACAGGGCAAGGTATGGTTTATTACCAAACAATGTACAGAACCTGTTCCATAATAAAGAGGGAAGATGCAACTCACATAGACCACCAAATTTCAGAAGACCACTGGTTCGTACCACCCTCAAGCTCATGTGTATATCATCGTACAGAGTGACATTGTCGAATGGGCTAGATGAGGGCCTGCAAAACATTATTCATATCAATCATTTTAAAAATAGAATAAAAAAAAATGGAAAATGCTGAGTAGCCATATATATATTATCATTATTTTAAACCCCATCCGCTTGTATGTGTGCACTGGTTATGTGAATGCCATCTGCATCCCTATAATCTGCACAACTAAGTCGGGAATTCAGATAATATTTTGAATATCTTTTGTACTTTACGTCTTGTATAATTTGTACAACAAACTTGAATAATATTTTGTATGTCACTTGAATCTGTATAGTATTTGTCATTTGTATCTGAAAAATTTGTACAATCTGTCAATTGTATGTAAACATGGAAGTTTGCCCTTCAGATGCCTTCAGAGCCAGGGGTAGGGCTCAATAAACTCTTGCTTCTCCCTATCCCTTTTTCAGCCACTGGACTGTACGAAAAGCACCGAATGCAAATGTTGTAATTTTGTTTTACACTTGAAAGCTGAAAATAAACTAAACAAACAAACAAATGTTGGCGTTATATGGTTACAAGTACAAGTGTAATGGCTAAGTTCTATACTGTAGCCACTACTGGCTGCTAATGCTAACTCGGCTAAGTTAATTGTTTTGATGTACGCTCAAAGAAAGCGATGCACGTCCTCATTTAGAACTTAGAATAATCCGGCAATTTATTTTCCACAAAAGTTTTGTAAACGTCATATCCAACAACATAAAAATAATAACACAGATTACTTCACAAAGCACAGTGAGGGCAGTAGAAAACTAATTGCTTCCCCCAAATTAGCATGGCAAAAACCTGTACTTTGTTTGAACCAGGTTAAATGGCCTGAGTTGACCCCAGGTCAGCGGCAGCTGCCGCGATACCAAATACAGCCCCCTAGTGGTACGGAGGAACCATTTCAATGAGTAAATAATAAATGATAAATTAAATATGGCTCATACAACATACAAGAGTCTGAAGTAACTGCCCATGTATATTGACAAACTCAATGAGGCTAGCTCTCTAGCCTAGCTCTAAAATTAGCCTGTGCAGAATCTAGTTTGCTAGATAGCGATACAGTTGCAAGCATATTTAAGGACCACTCGTTTGGCATTCTTATTTTTCACCCTCAAAGTTCAAGGCAACAATACAGCTAAGCCAATTAAAAATACAATTCTCTGAAGGATCAAAACTTAAGCCTTACCATTCTCTCCCAGGAGCTGTGTTGTTTATTTTGCCACTGTCCAATACTCTGCTTTGTTTTTGTTTTTCTCTTTTTTTCTGTTCAAGCCGCACATGATTGGTCAATATGTGTGGTGTGTGTGTCTGCGCTGAGCAGAGGGGGGAGGGGCAGGGGTTACAAACACACAGCAAGGTGAGCACATGAACAGGAGGGAGGGAGACGAGAGAGAGGAAGAGAGCAGGCTGGTAACCTGGGCACCGAGCGGGGTAGGGGAAAGTGTAAAGTGTACAACAGAGGCTTTGGAAAGTAATAACAAGGATACAGGCAGATGCATTATCATAGGCCTACACACTTGTAAACAGCTCCTGGAAGAAGATCAGCTCTGCGCTCAGGATTTCAGGTCAATAGGCTATACAATGCTTGTTATGGTTGCTCAGATCCACCCCTCGCTCTCCCCAGCGTCAGCCAAGATGGCAACAGCCGAAATGCCAAACTCGAGGCTTCAAAACGGCAGTGCACAAACTAATGTGTGACGTCACAGTAGATACTGTCAATTTTTGTAACATATGACCAATCCTTTCAAAATAAGGTGATTCTGTGTTAAGGGGAAGCAACAATAAAAGCCACAAATACAAATTACAATTATAAACATGAACTTTACACATATTACTTTTCAACTGCATGTTGAATGTATTGTTGTCATTTACCCAGAGTCTGTTTTCACTTGGACCTGGTAACTTTTTCACACGTGGTTACTTTTATTAACGGGCTATTGTAATGAAATGGGATGTAGCTGAGGTGAGATGACTGGAATGTCACATGTTTACAGCAGTGTGTGTGTTTTTGTGTCTGTGTGTGTTAGGCATCGCTGGAGTTTTCTCCATCCTCAGCTGTCCCAGGAGAGGAGACCACCCTGCAGGTGACAGCCCAGCCAGACTCTCTGTGTGGTGTGAGCGCTGTTGACCAGAGCGTCCTCATCAAGGAACCTGGGAAGACTCTGAATGCAGACAAGGTAACTGCTGGAATCCACTAAAAATAGACAAATAATGATAGTAAAAATGTGAACACTGAGAAGCAGTGTGATATTCATGGACAGGATCTGAAGGCACAGCCGGGGGAAAGAAGGAGTCCGGTTTTGTGACCTCAGAATTCCATCTCTGCTTTTTGCAGATGATGTGGTTCTATTGGCTTCATTGCACCGTGACCTCCAGCATGCACTGGGGTGATTAGCAGCTGAGTGTGAAGTGGTTGGGATGAGAGTCAGCACCTCCAAATTTGAGGCCATGTTCTCAGCCGGAAAACAGTGGATTGCCCCGTCTGGGTTGGAAGTGAGTTACTGCCCCAAGCAAAGGAGTCCAAGTTTCTTGGGGTCTTGTTCATGAGTGAGGGTAGAATGAAGCGTGAGATGGATCAGTGGTTTGGTGCTTCGTCTGCAGTGATGTGGGCACTGCGCCGGACCGCCATGGTGAAGAGGGAGCTGAGCTGGAAGGCAAAACTTTCGATTTACTGGTCCATTTACGTCTCAACCCTCACCTATGGTCATGAGCTCTGGGTAGTGACCGAAAGAATGAGATCGCGAATACAAGCATCTGAAATAAGTTTCCTCTGTGGGGTGGCTGGGCTCAGCCTTAGAGATAGGGGGAGGAGCTTGGACATCTGGAGGGAGCTCAGAGTAGAGCCACTGCTCCTTTGTGCCGGAAGGGGTCAGCTGAGGTGGTTTAGGCATCTGATCAGGATCCTCCTGGGTGCCTCCTGTTAGAGGTGTTCGTTCCAAGCACATCAAACAATCAATCAATCAATCAATTTTATTTATAAAGCCCAATATCACAAATCACAATTTGCCTCAGAGGGCTTTACAGCATACGACATCCCTCTGTCCTTAAGACCCTCGCAGTGGATAAGGAAAAACTCCCCCAAAAAAACCCTTTGACGGGGGAAAAAATGGTAGAAACCTCAGGAAGAGCAACTGAGGAGGGATCCCTCTTCCAGGACGGACAGACGTGCAATAGATGTCGTACAGAACAGATCAACATAATACATTAACAGTAATCCGTATGACACAATAAGACAGAAAGAGAGACAGAGAGAGAGAGAGAGAGAGAGAGAGAGAGAGAGATGCAGGTAATGACAGTAGCTTACAACAACATTATTGAAAGTAATAA
>NC_065507.1:4886879-5014664 GCF_006386435.1 Epinephelus moara | reverse complement strand
TTCCACAGGAGAGGAGCCTGATAGCTGAAGGCTCTGGCTCCTGATCTACTTTTGGAGACTTTAGGGACCACGAGTAACCCTGCGTTCTCAGAGCACAGTGTTCTGGTGGGATAATAAGGCACTATGAGCTCTCTAAGATATGACGGAGCTTGACCATTTAGAGCTTTATAAGTTAACAGTAGGATTTTAAATTCACTGGTAGGAGGCCCTGGGGCAGACCCAGAACACACTGGAGGGATTATATATCTCATCTGGCCTGAGTACACCTCGGGGTCCCCCAGGAGGAGCTGGAAAGCGTTGCTGGGGAGAGGGACGTCTGGAGTGCTTAGCTCGACCTGGCCCTGGATAAACGGTTGAAAATGAATCGATGGATGGATGGATGGATAATGTGAAGGCATTAAGATACAGGAAATTAGATAAAACACCAGTGCAGTGTCCGTTCCAAATCTGCCTGTTCAGAATACAAACTATCATTGTTCGGCCTGTGGTGTTGCTGCTTGCAGCTTTCTTGAGAAGCTCAACTTCACACTCACCACTGTGCGTCTTTGGGTCGAGAGCAATACACCTTAACATTTTTTTAAAAAGCACTTAAAAAATAAGCAACTCAGTGGAAAACTACTTACATACTGTGTACTTGTACTTCTACTTAAGAGAAAAACATTATACTACTATATTTACCTACAGAGACATGTTAGTGGTTACACTGTAGATTCAGATTTTACTCACAGAATGTAACAATTATAATATCATTTTTTCTGATTTTTCAAACTATCCAGCAATGTATCAGAACTGAAAGCTCCACCTTAAACGGATGTTAAGTAATTGTTAGATGTTAAGTAAACCTTTATCCATATTCTCCTCCCACCCCCTGTTTCATCCATCCCTGACCACATGCATTAATTTTTTTAACACCTGTATGGTGCAGAAAGGGATAAGAAACACGTGACATCATGTTTAGCAAACGATTTCTTATAAATGGTGCAAGGGCCACAGAATAATTTGAGAGTTAACAAAACTGTTAAAACCATAACTTTTTGAAAAGAATTAGACTAAAATTAGGACTATTCATTAACAACAGTTTTGTCTATATTTTAACTGGCTCAAAAAAGATTTTTGAAGTTAATATTTTTTGACACTACAGATGAAGGGTGAATTCACTGAATATTTCTCTTTTCTGTGTTGCACTTTGTAGTTGGTCCCTGTGCACTTGGGTGCTCCCAGCAGGCTGCACACATACAGTAGAGCAACATTATCTGTCCAACTTGGATGACTGATTGTTTTTCGCAGCTCCACAGTCTTCCTCTCCTCATCACATGTCAGATATCCTTAAATGAATTATCAGTGCCATGATGGAGACGCAGATATTTCCCGTTGATTTTGGTTTATAAAAGACAAGTGAGAAAGCAATTCAGCGTCTGTGTCCGCTCGCACCAGGCAGTTGGTGAACCCGAATCTGAGTGAGAGTTGGAGGGAGAAGGTGTGATTTTTACGCCAGACAAGCTTGCTTGTTGTTAAGCTTAATGGTGGGTTGTTGCCTGAATTAGTCTTGCTGTATTGAGATTTATTTCATAAATGTTAATTTCACAACAGTGACAAACAATACTGAGGCTTAGGGCAATCACTGTCATCACCAGGCTGTTCACTAAAGCAGGTCAGGGAGACGTGATGCTGCTCTGCAGGGTGCTCGATTTGTGAGTGGTAACCATGATGGCTGTGACAACAAGTGAAGTCGAGGAATGAGGGGCAGGGGCCTCTGCAGGCTCTCAGAAACTCAAATGCCAGACGAGAATTGATGCCATGGGCCAAACTTAAAAACTAAAATATAAAATTAGAAAAAGAAATGGGAAAAAAACTGTCTTGCAAAAAGCACTTATCTAGTCAGAAGCTAAAAAGGCAGGTGCTTGAGCACCATCTGTAAGTTTTTTGTATATATTGGGACATTTCATGTCTTAATTAGAATAGAGAGATGACAGGAAATACATGGAGAGAGATGGGAAACCACATATAAAGCTTCTCAGCTGGACTCAAACATGTCAGTTGTGATTTATGCTCTTAGTGCTGACTTTGGTGACTCATGTCAAAACACATTGGCAGATGCACAAAATTTATCTTCGTGTTGCTGTTTAATTATTAATGAATGCATCTCATCGGTAGAAAAAGCAGAAAGAGATTTTAAGCTTTGGCACTGACAACATAGTGTGGGAGAAATTATGTCTTTATCAAAACACGAAGACAAAGGACTAGAAGCGCTGCTGGGTCTTAGTAGTAGTCAGATATACAGGTGCTCTTTGGATACTTCGGGTGTACTTTGCTTACTCCGTTTTGTGAAGGGCTCATTGCATGAGTAAATTATACTTTCAATCCAAAAATATAAAATGCAATGCTCCCTCAAACAATCCAAGGCACTCTATAGGGTTTGTGCAAAAATTTAGATGCCTTTATTTTACTACTGTACTTTATTTTTTCTATTGACATCATAGATTAAAAAGACTAACGAGTTGTGACTCACAGGTCTTCATCAGGGTCATTATATCTTCATCATTTAGGATTCATCTGAATGGCCTCTATGTGGGAAACTCTGATGTGCATGATTTCCTGACAATATAATGATTTTAAATGAATCTAAAAAATGAAGGCATAACTTTTTAACAGCCCTGTAAAAATAAATAAATGTTAGCTTCTTTAATTTCAGATATTTGACCTGTTGCCTGTCAAGAAAGCACCCAGTGTTCCACATGAGGTTGAAGATCATGTGCAATGCAGCAGTTGGAGACGAATAGGATCCATGTTCTCTTCCCGAAGACAAAGATGTAGACATGACAAGAAAGATCATGCTTCTGAAATTTTCCAGGTACTTGTTTATGCAGCAGTTTGTTAAGTGCTTTTGCTGTACATATTATACAAACGACTGAATTAAAACAGGCGTCACTGATGCAGTGATAACCCCAGTTTTACAGTGACTAATTAAAATCTTGCTGGTTTATGTAGAGTTTGGGACTGAAGATGGCAACAAATGGGTTTTTTACATCGTGTTACTGCCCATTGACCATGCACTACTCTGGTGAGACATGTTGGCCTTGGTGAACCATAGCAATTCTTCATCAGGATAGTATGAGCAAAAGTCATGAGTGTGTTATGTCTCTGGTTTTGTCAGTTTCTAGGAAACACAAGATGAAAACTTTTAGCAGAAGATTACATCTTCTGAATTCTTCACCTGATGCAGCTGCTCTCCCTGCTGGTCCTGCTCCTCTTGCTCCTCCTGCTCCTCCAATAGAGACAGTTCGCACTTTCTTCCCTGAGACGTGGATATGGGACCTGGTGGAAGTTGGGTGAGCTTTGCTGACCTGTCCACAGCAGTACATTACTTAGCTTCCATGTCTGACTCCAGCCTGCTTCTCTAAACTGGGGGCATCCTGACTAACATTGACTCTATGTAATATACTGTTCATGGATAAGTACCCCATACAACCTCACTTCGAAGAATCATTTGTAACATGTAATCTTGTGACACTACACCTTCAGAATTTGACTGACTGAAATGTTTCTCTTTCCTTCTCCCTCTCACATCATCTCTGACTAATCTGAGTCCTGTAAAAGTTTCTCTGACTCACAGTGTGTGTCTGTGTATCTGCTGATCCAGAGAGTCTGGAACGAAAAATGTGTCCCTCACTGTCCCGGACACCATCACCACCTGGGAGACGGAGGCTTTCTGTCTGTCCCTTCAGGGGTTTGGCTTGGCTCCTCGTAAAGAGATCACCGTCTTCCAGCCTTTCTTCCTCGAGCTCAGCCTGCCCTACTCCATCATCCGAGGGGAGCATTTTGAACTTAAGGCAACCATCTTCAACTACCTGTCCAGCTGCATCATGGTAATGAATGTTTTTAACTTGAAATACTACTGAGCTATTGTAACTGTTGGAGGAGAAATTGACTGAAGGGATACAAGTTAATAACACGCGGGCATTAGATCACTGGCTAACATGCTGAGCACCAGCATTTTAAAAGTGAAGTGTGTAAGATTTAGGGGGATTTGGTGGCGTCTAGCAGAGAATTACAGATTGCAACCAGCTAAAACTTCTCCTGGTTAGAATTCCTTCAGTGTTCATTGTTCAGGAGGTTTTTATCAGGAGCTGAATCCACAGAGGTCTCTTCTTCTCCAAAACAAACAGACCCAGTGATTTAATCTGGTAAAAACACTGAATGACGTCACTTTACATTACAAATCCATGTATTTATGGCGCAGAGGTCTCTTCCTCTCCAAAACAAACAGACCAGGGGTCTCATTTATAAAACAGTACGTAGGATCCATATTCAACAATTTCTACAATCAGGCTTCCACCTCACCATCTGCATTGCTAATTTCCCATCTCCAAAACATTCGTAAGTATGGGTCAAAGTTTCTCCAATCAAGTCTGCGTTTATAGATCACAACTTTTGCATTGGAAGTGGCGTATGCTATCTCAGGTGACTTAACCCTATGGGTCCGAACGACGCATAGTGCGTCCAAATTCACACCTGTTCTTCTCTATGGTTTTTCTCCACGACTGTGCATCATAGCGAGAAGCCATGCATATCACGTGAAACAGCAGAACTGTAGCTTTCCGACAAGACCAAGCACTTGTCGGTAATCCAATGTTTTCACACCGAAAAAAAATTCTGTATAACAGAGCTTTCATACAGCTCTGCACACACATTACTGTTGGATGGATTACTCGGGAATGCAAGGTCGCACAGAAATGCCACGCATATCACATGAAAGCGCAGGACTAGAGCTTTCCAGTGATACCACACACATCATTGTGCTGTCATCCCCATCACGCTATAAATACAGATCAAGTGTCTACAAAATAAAAACCTGACGAATTTCTTTACAATCCATTATACAGATCTTGTTATCAGTCACTTTATATAGTGAGGAATATCGTATCTTACCACGTCTTAGGCTTGCGTGTGTTTCTCCCTGTCTATACACATTTGTAGTCCGGCTTTCAAGATGCAAATATCTCCATATTGTCCAGTTGACACTCCATCAAACTTTGTATGACAAGACCAGCCACTTCACCTTTGCGCACCCAGACAACTGTAGCCTAAGTATGCATGCTGACAGGGCCGTAGTCACATATACATTGAGGGGGACACGCCCCCCTGTTTGTCTGTTCTGGGCTACTGTAGAAACATGGCAGTGCAACATGGTGATCTCTTCAAACAAAGACCTGCTCCCTGCTGTAGATATTTTTCATGGTGATTATACACTAAAGAAAACATACTTATTATATGATGTCATATTTCTGCCAATATATCCCCCTAAATCCTGCAAACTGGACCTTTTAAGTACCACGGGACTGACCATGTATTGCCTTACACAGTAAGTCCAAAGTAACTGAAGTGGATCATACAGGTGTGTATTTTTATTAAGAGCCTCACTCTTCAGAATCCATCCATTTATTATCTGTAACCGCTTATCTGATTCATGATCTGATTGGAGTCAATCCTAGCTGACATCGGGTGAAGGCGGGGTACACCCTCTACAAGTCTCCATACATCACAGGTCTGGAGTCAAAACCTGATGTAATGAAGTAGTTTCAGCACATATCATTTGTTTTTACATTTCTGTTTTTAAAATCAGATGTAACACGTCAGTGAGTGAGCTTTACAGGTGTTGGCACCCTAGCTCTTCATTGTTCCCCCAGTCATTATGCTAAAGCTAAGCGAATCACCTCCTCGCTCCAACAAATGGTGTTGATCCTCTCTTCTAACTCTTGGAACAAAAGTGCAAACGTTTTCTTCAACTGTTTCTCTTGAACAGGTCACTGTGGCTCCAGACACCTCCCTAGATTACACCCTCATCCCCCTGTCTGATGACCAGTACACATCCTGTTTGTGTGGCGGTGAGCGCAAGACCCTCAGCTGGACCATGGTCCCCTCAGCCCTGGGTAAAGGTCACACCTGTATACTTGTGTCAATAAAAAATTCACAAGACCTTTTTGCACAGAGATGGTGCTACAGGGCCGCTACAGAGCACTATAGGGCTGCTGCAGAGTCCCTTCTTTACACTGGCTTTGCATTTTTACACAGAACCAAATGATAGCAGCATAATTTTGCTCCAGTGCTCTACTCCAGTTATAGACAGTATGCCAGCATTGCAGAATCAAAAGAGGCATGGCCGGCGCCACATTTAACCTCTAGTGTGATATATAACACATACATCAGCAGCACCTAATACACCGCTCGACAGTGCGAGCGTTTCACTCGCATTTGCGACTAAAAATAGGTGTGTGCGAACTGTAAAAAATAGCCTATATTTTTGTCAATAAAAAAATATGATAATCTAACCGCAAATGTTGGAGGAACTCCAGCCGCCTTCCCTCTTCCCTCTTCCCCGTGTGACACAGTTATGGGTGGTTTTCCAAGCCACTGTCGGCACAATGAATATATAAGTCCCACTGTCGGCAGGGTGGAAATAAGTCAAAGTGTGGCGGAGGAGACGGACTGGGTTAAGCGGCGGACCTTCGGGGAAGCCTGCTCCGTTCTCCCTGCAGTTAGGGACCGTTCTCCATGGCCAGGCTGTCGGCTGGGTGGAAATAAGTCAAACTGTTTCCGACACTGTGTCATCTTGCCTCGCTGCCGTTCTCTCGTGCTGCTTCCCTCCAGCTTCCTCTGCTCCATTTTTGGTGCTGCCTCTTGAGCCGTCCTCTCAGGCTGTTCTCTCCCCCCTGGTCCATCACACCTTGACTTATTTCTTTCCATATTTTCGTTGCTAAAGGCCCTCCTCTCCATCACTTCATTGGTTGTAGTTGTCTTGTCCGGTTGGGTGGCCACCTTGTCAATCTGTAAGAGACTTTTCTACCAGGTGCAGGTATCTGGCACTAACAGCAGGAAGTAAAATCACAGCATCCCAGTGATGATAAAATAAAAGCATGCAAATAAAAACTGTCAAATTTAGCACAATAAAAACATGCAAGATAAAGCAACACAGCAACATATAAAAACACACAGCAAAGATAAAACACTAGCACTAACTTTTTATTTTATACACTATATGGAATCATTGTCCTACTACCTTCTTGCTTATCTCAACTACAGCAGTGCCAAGTCATCCAGAATTTTTTTTTTTTTTTAGGGGTTGTGAATGTGACGGTGCGTGCTGAGGCTGTGGCATCCCAGACTTTATGTAACAATGAGATTGTGAGCGTGCCAGACAGAGGTCGTATTGACGTGGTCACACAGTCTCTCATAGTAAAGGTAGAAGCTGTAACAAAGTGACAACAAAAATATTTGTCTATAACCAATATTTGTTTGTTTGTGATCATGAAATGAAATAAACTTAGCTGTTCTATCTTCCCACCTCTGTCCCTCTCAGGCTGAAGGAACTGAGATGACAAACACCTACAACTGGCTGCTGTGTCCAAAAGGTCAGTGTGGTTTACACCAGGAGTTCCAGACCCAACCCTTACATGTGTAGACATCAGCTGAGCCATTTGTAAGGAGGGTGTTAGGAGACTAAAGCAAACATATTTTCTCCAAATGCTGTCCATACCCATAGCTTTCCATTTTTGATAGGAACCACTTCCTGTGAATACATTATGGCGGCCATCTTGGATTTTGAAGTTGGCTGCCATATAAAAAAACCTATATCTACCGTTTTCTCAGCTTTAAAATACATCTGAAGCCTTTTTGGTAGCTCTCTGCAGCTTCTCTTTGCTGAATTTGACATAGCAAGATTTGTGCCATGCACCTTGGTTTTGGACCAATTCATCTACAGTCACGTCCTCTCCAAAGTTGAGCACCACTGGCAATGTGCCCAGGACTCTGAAAGCACTAACATTATTTAGGAAGGAACTGTATGGTTCTGACTTGTCTACACTTAGTGTAGTGTAGTTTCTTGCAACTCTAGAATTAAGATAAAAATATTCACAAACGAAGAAACACTTCTGGTTGCTGATAAGTAGTGTTTAACTTTTGATTTAACACTAAAAATTAAAACCCTCAGCGCAATGCAGCGCAAGCAGACAGATGTGCGACTCAGAGCAGCATGTGTCACTGACACCAGACTCAGCATGTCACCGTCAGCATATTATTTTACATCAATAAAATCTATTTTATCATTATTTTGAGTCACATTGTTGAAAGAATTTAGTCGTCTGTGTTCAAGCAGGATAATAGGTCTCCATTCATTGCATGTCGGGCTTTCTATTTCCTTGTCGGAGATGTTTTCTTTTTTAATTACATGATAGCTATTCTCCCTTAACTCACCAGTAAAGAATACCTTTGTCCATTTCAAATAACCCGTGGCAATAATAATATCCCTGTTCTCTGATTTACTGTGAAACTTTTTTAGGCAATTCATGCAACAATCAGACCAGATGACTTCTTTACTCGGCCTAATGGGGCCGGCCTTTATTTGTCAACCAACCAAAAACAATCAATCAATTAAAAACACAAACTGGAACTGGAACATGAAATCTTATATGCCTAACAGACATTGCTTCTCGTTCTTTGAGTTTACATATGGCTAAAGGGGAAAAAAACAACCGTAAACGGACGGCATGATTAGTGTTGCGTTCAAGGTCCCCCAAAAAAACGGGAGAAAAAAAAGGCAGAATATTCGATTTTTTTTTTTTTTCACAATCGAATCCCGTGCCATCGAACGAAGCTTCGAAGCTTCGAATTTTTTGGGTCAGCCCTAAATCCCACATGCAAGGGGCTAGCCATAAGGTTGTTGTTTTCAGCAAGTTGGCCTTGAATAGCTGATGTTGAGCTGTAGAGCTGTGTTACTTGTTATGACCTAAGGTGTATTTTAATAAACCTGCCTTTGGTTTAATTTATTCTTTCAAGCTTTATTCCTTCTCATCTTATCTGAGTTCTGTTGTATGTTTGTGCTCCATAGATTTAATTGCAAACTACAACTGTTTAGTAAGTTAAAGATGCGTTGCTGCTAACGACAGCTTGAAGTGGCGATGAGGTCTTAAGGTTTTTTTGGAAGGTCTTAAAAAAGTCTTAAAAAGGTATTGAAATTAGCCTCAGGATTCCTGCATATACCCTGATCAAGCAATTGTTCCAATCCATCTTGCTTGTTAACCTAAAAAATACACAAACATGTTTTTGTTAACCATGGCCCATAGCTAGGGTTAAATATTTATTATGGAATGATTCTCTTTCAGAATTTCTGTTCTGAAACCTAAATAAAGGACTATTTTATCACAAAATAGTGATTCAGTGCCATGGACAGCACCACCCCTGCAGACAGCCATCCCTGGTTATTCCTTTAGCCATCTAGTCACTCCTCACCTGGGAAACGTCATCCTTTGAGCTTCCCCCTTTTGAGCTGCCTCACCAGAGCAGCCTGCACTGTGCTCTTTCTATTGATAGTAAGGAAAAAATACAGCATGTAGCCTAACTATGAAATTTTGAGTAGAATGATCGAGTATTCCTGAAACAAAATTGCAGTGGAAACTCATCACATATTTACTGTTATTTATTCCTCACCTGGAAAGCATGGCTCTGAACAACCATGTTTTGGCCATGGCAGTCCCCAGAGGTGCTTCCTGCTCTTTCTATGTACAGAAATGGCAATATTAGTTACCATGTTACAATTACAGTATTACATACGACATAGCTAAATGCTCATCTTATTTTTCACATAACTAACACAACTAAACACACATGTTGGTAGAAGGAGACAGACAAACAAGATAGCTTGAAATCCTAGCTAGCATCCTAGCGAAATTGTATGATGGGATGCCTGTAGGACTACAACCCCGTTCCCATTAACAAGCGAGTAACTGCTACTAACTACTACACAGAACCACATCAAGTCAGAATGTAGCGTAAGGGGGTTGTTTAAAAGAAGCTGAGTAAATTCATATAACATAGGCGAGTAGGGAAAAAGTAGTAGACAATTTCTGTATTTTAACGAAAGTGCTAAACACATTACTGTGTCCACTAAGCCCATAGAAACCATCTGACACACAAAAAAATTATTTCATTTTTTTATCTGACACTATTTTTATTGCTATAGTTGTATTCCTTGACCCCGAAAATGTATGATTAGACACCAAAATTGTGATCCTAAGTGGCTTAGAAGCTGAGATAATGGTCGATATATAGGTTTTTATATGGCGACCAACTTCAAAATCCAAGATGGCCGCCATAATGTACTTGCAGGAAGTGGCGGGGGCGTAGCACCTGCCGCAGCAAGAGAACAAGCCGTCTGTGGTCAATTTGACTTGACAAGCGGACTTCATTACAAGCAGACTGGCTTTAAAAACAGGTGCCGTGCTGTATGTTCTCAAACCAGCCGCCGGCAATTTGACCGGCTGAGTTGCAGGTGAAACCATCAGCTGGGTTGAGTTGAGCCCAGACGGCCACTTCTCACTGCTGCAACTTTTCTCTGCAACATTCTAAAACGGTTACATCTCGTTGTGAATCTTTGGCCTGAACTGGCCTAAAGTGACCAGTCTTTTAATCGGTCCAGTGTTAAGCAGGAAGGCTGCAGCCAACAACCACAACCGCCCGAGTCCAATTAAATAAACAGTAAATGGTACACTTTACTGTTAACATTACAAACGAGACAGTTTTCTGTCACCATCATACTCCATCGTAATTCTTCTTTCCTTCCTCCTCATAATATCATTTGCTGTAATACTTTCCAATAAATGTCACTCACGGTGATCCATTATGGTTTTTATATCTGTCTTTAATATTTAAACAATATTGGTGTTTTGTATTTGAACAAGTGTTATTGAAGGTGATCCCTCAATAATACCAAGTATTTTTTACATGACCAGCCTTCAATGTACAATATTGTATTTTTTATACCTCCATGCTGGTGGTAGCCATGGCTAGAGGCACTATGTTTTCGGGTTGTCTGTCCCATTCTTGTGAACACAGTATCTCAAGACCGCCTCAAGGGAATTTCTTCAAATTTGGCACAAATGTCCACTTGGACTGAAGAATAAACTAATTAGAATTTTGTAGTCAAAGGTCAAGGTCAGTCTGACCTCACAAAATCTGTTTTTGTCCATATCTCAAGAATTCAAATTATGACAGAACTATACACTTTGATGACATTTTATATTCAAAAGGTTAAAGGTCAACTTCAATGTCACATCATAATATTCTGCATAAAACACTTTTCTGGCCATGACTCAAAGTCACATCCCAGGAATAGAAGTGGAGACATTTGGTCAGATACTGAACTGGTGACACTAATCTTTGGTGTCCACCCTGAAACAGTTTTCCTGATGGTGGTGCTATAGAAACTGTTAGTTATGAGAAATATAGAAAACATTTAAGCCGTACATGCTTAAATCTAAATGGCAAATTTTAACTTTCTTGTAAGGATTTCATAATAGTTTAATGAGCAGTTGAGTTTGTATTCATCTGAGTGTTTGGTGTGTGATTTGTTTCTCCAGTGTTGCTTTGTGACCATTTATCTTTTATCTCTGTACCCAGGAGAAGCGCTGACAGAGGAAGTAGACCTGCTGCTCCCTGAGAATGTGATTGTTGGATCTGCCCGAGCTTCAGTATCAGTGCTGGGTAAACCGAGGGATTGATTTGACTTCAGTTGCTCATTTGGCTTAGTGTGTTGGTATTTTGCCTTCTGTTTGATGGAGTGGAGATGAAGAGATAAAGGCAGATAAAGAAACATGGGGAGAGATGGGGTTGGGAGGATGACATGCAGCAAAGATTCTTGAGTGGTGTGTAACCCTGCAGGTGATACATCCAGTGTGTGGAGACGATTTTTGCTTGGTTTCTCATCCAGCCTCAGATCTCTAAAAACAAGGACAACCTCTTCAGAAAATCCTCTCAAGGTCACTTTAGTTGTGTTTTTGTGCAGGTGACATTTTGGGCCGAGCCATGAAGAACCTGGATGGGCTGCTGAAGATGCCGTATGGATGTGGGGAGCAGAACATGGTGCTCCTGGCCCCCAACATCTACATCCTCCAGTACCTGAGAAACTCACAGCAGCTGACCCCAGCCATCAAGGAAAAGGCCACCAACTTCATGACCAGTGGTGAGCCTCTGTTGGTTTTACATTGCTGTGAAAATTTAACAGACGTTTAGACTTTGGAAGACATAAAATGGCCCTTTTTGAAGTGAGAGAAAGAGAGTGGGCACTGGGCAGCAGAAAAATGACCCATAAAACAGTCGAATATCAGTTTTATTTTGAAGAAAGATGCCTCACCCTTCTGATTACCTCTGCGCATTACCTTCCCAACATTTACATATCAAGGTCACACAACAGTTATTTAGAGACCATAATCCCCACTCTGTTGCTGCTGCAGTGTGCAGTTCAGGGCTGTGCTACCCCACAATTCCTCACAGCCTCACTCCTGGAGTAGGAGACTAGTTTTGCCATGAGGAAAGCGGCCAGCACACCCAGTAAGGCAGAGACAGACTTGCTGAAGCAACTTGAATTCAGCCAGAACTAACCCGTTAACCCAGTGCCAGGGGTGATAGCGGGCTGGTGGCCAGCAGCAGCACAAGACCCCCCCCCCAACAAAAGGTTAAAATGGGTCTACAGTACGTGGGTCTCCAAGAGTTAATAATATGTGCTTATTTTGAAGGTGCACATTATTAGTAGGCACAGTGGTACAGTGGTTAGCATTGTCACCTCACAGGAAGAGGGTTCCTGGTATGACCTCTTGGGTTGGGGTTCAAACCTGGGGTGAGGGAGACCAGGTGGAGTTTGCATGTTCTCCCCGTGTCAGCATGGGTTTTCTCCGGGTACTCGAGCTTCCTCCCACAGTCAAATGTAGAGAACAAAAGGTTGAAAAGAGAAAGAATAGTGTTGCAGTGTTCAAAGGCCGGACATTGAAACTGTCCGTTGCAACCTTCTGTATGCAGAGAGTGGCTGGTAGTGGGCAGCGTATATGCGCTTAGGTCTGTCCTGCCTGTAATTTAGTGTAAAAAGTAGAATTTCATAATGATTGAAATCATGTTTCCTTTGTTATCCAGGCTACCAAAGACAGCTGAACTACAAACATTCTGATGGTGCTTACAGTGCTTTTGGATCAGGAGAGGGGAACACTTGGTGAGAACATGTGTTTGTGCCAAACCATGGTTTCCCACTGTGCATTTACAGCATTTGAAATACGCAAGATATATTAAGTGGTGTCATTTTGCTAAATACTGCACTCCTGTTAAAGTGGAACAGTAATATAATCTGTTTTCAGTGTTTCACCTTCTTAGACTGTGTTCACAATGTGGACTTAAGACAGTGATATAAGGACATAATGAAACTATATAAAACAGTGTGTGATGAGCTCGGGTGTCCCTCACTCTTTTGAGATTACTAATGTTCTCTTGTTTTTCCTCAGGCTCACTGCTTTTGTTCTGAGATCCTTTGTCAAAGCACAGTCCTTCATCTACATCGACCCGAGCAACACTGAACAGCCAAAGACTTGGCTGATCGGCAAACAGCAAAAAAATGGCTGTTTCCAAAAGTCAGGAAAACTCTTTCACAACAGAATGAAGGTAGGGGCAAAGTGCCTGATGGGTAGATGCTGTTACCAAATTTAAATCAGCATGTCTCTGTGCTGGTGATAGCCGTAGCTGGAGGCATTATGTCCGTCCATTCATCCCATAGTCGAGATACTTCATGAACGCCTTGAGGGAATCTCAACAAATTTGGCACAAACGTCCCCTTGGACTCAACCATGAGCTGATTAGATTTTGGTGGTCAAAGGTCAAGGTCACTGTGACCTCTATCTCACATTTTGAAAAAATCACGTCACCTTTTTTCACACTAATTGATTCATTTATTAAGAATCCAACAGCGCGACTTCACTCATGTTCACGACAAGGTGCTTAAGATGAGATCATTCATAACTGGTGCTTCCTCTCTACAGGGTGGTGTGTCTGATGAAGTGACTCTCAGTGCTTATATCACTGCTGCTTTCTTGGAGATGAATATGTCCGTAACGGTGAGTAGACCTGTCGCAGCACAATCATTCTCACACTGTGTTCTCACTTCTGACTGGATCATTGCAGCATCAGCATCTAGAATGACTTTATTTGCATTGCACATTGTGCACAGACATGTGCTGTGCAGCTCCTGAGACAATTTAATCATGCGCACACACACACACACACACACACACACACACACACACGCACCTGCCACACAGATAAATAATAATGTTGAAAAAGAGAGTATACAAAAAGTGACATAGCTACTTTTTGTACATTGAGCAAAATGCTGTTGCACATTATAAATACATTATTTCATGTAAGATACAGTTACTTCACATTTCCTCATATCGATTATTCAAGGTTAGTCCTGTGGTGTGGAGTGCTGTGATGATGTTGGGGGAGGGGGGACAGTGGTTTGTGGAGTTCAGTGATGCTGCTCTTGATCATGGAAGTGTGGGTCTTCAATGCCCTGTATCGTCTTCCAGATGGCAGCAGAGAGGAGAGATGGTGATAGGTGTGAGTTACATCCTCAGAATGCTGCTGGCTCTGCAGAGGCAGCGTGATCTGAACCAGCTTTATATTCTATATATAGATGATGTTTTTGCTTATTCTAGAATCCTGTCATGATGAAGAGCCTGTCTTGTCTCAGGGAGTCTATCAGTGACCTCAGCAACACCTACACTACAGCTCTGCTGGCGTACGTCTTCACCCTGGCAGGAGACATGGAGACCCGTGCTTACCTACTGAAGCACCTAGACACTGTTGCAATACAAGAAGGTGAGTCATCCTCGTGAAGGAAATCACTCTGGCTTCATTACTGTAATTGTAGCTCACCTTGTGGCTGGTTGTCTATTTTTAGGAGGTTTCCTCCACTGGTCTCAGAGAGCAACAGAAACATCAGCCTCTCTGTCTGTGGAGATCAGCTCCTATGTGCTGCTGGCCAAACTCAGTGCACCTCCTTCTGCTCAAGACCTTGAATACACCACCCGTATCGCCAGGTGGCTGATGGGTCAGCAGAACCATTATGGAGGCTTCTCCTCCACACAGGTACAGCTAAAACAGCATTCAACTAAACTTACATTTATGCTACCGAGGGCCAAGCTGCTCTACAGGTAAATGCTTTTTCTGTGCACGTCAGTCTTGAGGCTGTTTTCAGGTGGGAAATAAGTGGAGTGGCCCTTTCAACCGAAATCCGGAAACCTCAACATCCTCAGTAAGCTCCAGTATATCCAGATCTCTGCTGCTCGGCTACTCAACCACTCTCGCACCCGTGACCACATCCCCCCTGTTCTCTATAAGCTCCACTGGCTCCCCATCCCCCAAAGAATCCACTTCAGATTCATAACATACAAAGCCGTCAATAACCAGGCCCCACCCTACCTGTCTGAACTCCTCCATCGTCACACCCCCACACACCTTGTCTCTGCAGTATGTGGTTGCTGCCAGCGTCACTGTGTGTATTGAGTTTTGCCAAGTGATTATGCAGTAAGTTATGGAGGGTTTGGAAGCAAACAGACTATATTAACTAGTACTGAATTAATTAAGTGGATCATTTTAACTACAGGATTAATCGATTTGACTGATTAATTTGAATGTGAAATGTAAAAACACACACATTGCCTCTGGTGTAATGAGGTATTTATTTTTAATCATTTTTAAATAGATTGTACTTTGTTTTTTACACACTTTGTTTACGTACTTTGTTTTTTACACACCACGGAGCCGCGCGCAGACAGGGAAAAATATACCAGCCATGTAAAAATAGAGTTGAGCATTGCGGTGTCCATGTGGGCAAGTGTGCCTTCTGTGTTCAGTGGACCAACCTTAGTTGATTATAATGGTCATTGTCTGTTCCTGGCATGCTGTGCTGTGACACATCCATGTCCGTGTCCCATGTATTTTGTCCATAAGGAGGCAGGTTGAGGTGGATGGGTCACAGAACCCAGGACTTTCTCCCAGGAGGCTGGTGTTTGGAACGGTGTGAAACAAGGTGAACTTTGAGTTATATCAAGGTACATCATCGCCGTGTTTTTAAGCCTCCAGGCCAGCGACAGCTGTGGCCAGAGGCATTATGTTTTCGGATTGTCTGTCCACCCATCCAATTCTTGTGAAAGCGGGCTCAATAACGCCACGAGGGATTTCCTTCAAATTTGGCACAAATGTCCACTTTCACTCAACGATTGTTGGTGGTCTCACAAACATGTTTTTTGCCAAAAGTCAAGAATTCATACACTTATTATAACAAAATTTCACAGAAATGTCAAACAGTATAAAATGATGAAGTGATGGCATTTCATATCCAAAAGATCAAAGGTCACCTTCACTGTGACATCACAACATCCTGCAAAAACACTTTAACTGCCATAACTCAACGTCATATCTCAGGAACAGAAGGGGAGACATTGGTAAGATACTGAATTGGTGACTCTAATCTTGAAATTGTGCTGATTGTATAGATCTTCTGTGCTGTCGGAGAGAAGATGTGTGTGAAACAGTCAAGTTTTCGTAGACATTAATGTAAACTGTAAGTGCAACTTGACCGGTTCGTGGAGACATACAACCGCAGGGTGTTAATTGTAGTTCTTCCTAAACCTAACCAAAGTAACTCTACTTGCCCAAACCTAACCTTCAAAACTTAAACTTTAAGTCTGTAATGTCATTTGTGGTACAATTGCATGAGGATACGTCACAGTCTTGAATGAATTGCTCACCCTCCAGGCTTCAGGTTGGAATTCTACGCAGTTGCCCTTTGAATCAAAACTTTTGGCTGCAGTGCAGTAAATGGCAAATTGGAGTGTGAGTCAGTGGCACTGAATGATATGTGACTTAGACTTAGACTTTATTGTCCCCTTGAGGAAATTATTTTTCACAGCACCATCTCGATTCCCAATGTCCACCAGAGAACAGAACAAGACACACATTTTGAAACACACAGTAGAAAAACAGACAAACAAAACAGTGTCCACACTTAACATAGTCCACACTCTGGCCTGTTCAGCGAGGCCTTTTGTTCAGGGCCGCTATGACAGCAGGGATCAGGCTTTTCCCAAGGCGAGGCCTTCTGCACCTCAGTGCTCTGTATCTGCGTCCTGAGGGGAGAGGGGTGAGGTGGGTGTTTAGGGGATGTGTGATGTCCTGTTCTGTTGAGGTTGCAATACGTGTTATGGCCCTGTTATTTAAATCTGTTAGGTTTGGTGTGGGGAGACCAATTATTCTGGAAGACTAACGCCTTCGTTTTCGTTTGCAGTCTCAGACTGGAGTGATGCCATATGAAGGTTACTGGCATGATGTGTTTATAACTGTGTGTGTGATCTAGGACACCGTGGTGGCTCTTCAGGCTCTGGCTCTCTACTCCACTGTGGTGTTCAGCCCAGAGGGTTCAAGCACAGTGACAGTCCAGTCTCCCAGTGGCCAGCTAACATTTGATGTGAATCAGAACAATCGACTGCTCTACCAGGAGGAGGCGCTGCAGGATATGACAGGAAAGCATAGCCTGGAGGTGGAGGGCACTGCATGTGCTGCAGTACAGGTCAGTCACTGTGGCTCTTACTGTTTCTCTTCTGTGCACATGCATTTACCACCTCTGAGGCTGAGCTCAGGTCAGTAACTCTCATGTTTTGCTGGAAGAAGTTTTGGTACTTAGCCTCTACTCCATGCTTTTAAATGAACTCCCCTCACTGGTATTCAACACAAAGCAGGGTGGCTACCTGTGTACTACCTGTAAATGATATATTCTGTTTTGGCATATTCATGAATCCCAAATCAGAATACTTGAGTAACTAATCTCAGCATGAAGAAAAAATCTTGAAGAGGATATTTGTTAATCTTCCTGATGTGTCTGTTGTCCAGATTTCTCTTCACTATAACGTCCCGACTCCTACTGATGTCACAACCTTCAGTGTTGAAGTCGAACCAGAGGCCGACTGCACCAGTGAAAGACCCAAAATCACTCTGACACTAAAGTTCCTGTAAGTAATAAATTCACTAGTTATAGAAAAATACTGAAATGTTAAACAAACAGTCCTGTGCATCCAATAACAGATATACTGGAAAAGAGACCACGACCAACATGGTGATCCTGGATATCAAAATGCTGTCTGGATTTGTCCCAGACCAAGAGTCTCTGAAGAGAGTGAGTTATTACAGTAACTTTCACCTTTAGTAGACAGGAAATAGTTTTTATATGTTGTTGAAGAACCACCCAGCTGATTATTGATTCCTCACAGCTCAAAGGTGCCCTGCTGGTGGACCGTGTTGAGCAAACGGACGATCATGTTCTGGTGTACATACAGGAGGTGAGAGAAACACACAGTGAGGAACAATACATGATGCTCTCCAGATTTGTTACTGATCATGTGGTCTGTTTGTCCTCCAACAGTTAACAAAGGACATACCCATCAACCTCAGCTTGGAGCTCATACAGGAGGTTCTAGTGCAGAACCTGAAGCCAGCTGTGGTCAAGATCTACGACTACTACCAGCCAAGTACATCAGTCCTCTTTAAACCTCCTTTACAAAGACCACAGCACACACTGACAAAGTAGAGCTGTACAACAACCTGAAAGTCATCAGAATCCTAATATTGGTATTAATCACTTAATCGTCTAATTTCAAAGCTTTTGTCTGACGTCCTGTGGGACAGATTCCAGCACTTCAACACCTGAAAGAAGGACTAAAATGTCAACGTTGAGAGGCAGCAGTTTTGCTTAGAGGGGGAGATGTAGTATGTCAGACAGCCTCATAAACAAATTTAAAATTGTTGTGGTGGTGGGGGAGAGAGGGGGATTTGGGGGAAAGTTCAGTTTGTGGATGGCTGTGGGGTAAAAACTGTTCCCTAGTCTGGAGGTGCGACATTTCAGGGCCCTGTAGCGTGTTCCCGAGGGCATTAGTGTGAACAGGTGGTGAAAGGAGTGAGTTCTGTCTTTTACAATCCTGCAGGCTCTGAGTCTTTCTTATCATTGCAGGTTTCCTAGAAGAGTTTTTCTATACAGTTAGCTCCTAAATAAACATTTCTGTCTGTGTTGATTAGTTCAGTACAGCTTTTAATGACTTTGGGTTTGTCTGTGACAGGTGTTTTAGGTGAATTTTAGAGGACCACTGTGAGGTTTTAACTTGGTGATTATCTACAACAACCACAAAGAGAGTTTTGCAGTGTTTGATGGGGTTGTTTGTTTAGTCTCTGATTCTTGTTTTTCCTCCCAGGTGACCAGGCTGAGACAGAATACATCTACCCTTGTGCTCCAGGTAACAATCTGTAATAACATACTGCACGGGAACATTTGTACAATCCCATTAAAAGAACAGTTCATTCAGAAACAAAATAAACTGTATGTAGCTTCACCTCACCTACGCTCTCTATGATCACAGAAGACATTTTCTATCAAACAGCAATAAGGAGAGCAAAGCGCCAGAAAAATAAATCTGTATCAGTACAGACATATTTTGACAGGACCGAACAAAGGACGGCACAAAAGTTTGAAAACATTCAAAAAACATTATGAAAATTCATGTGTGGCATTAAGAATTCGTTACCCACACACGCACCACAGATTCCTTCACAGAGGGATCATCCAAAAATGCTTTGTTAAGGAATAGTTCAGCAAAAGTAGTCTGGATTTTCATGAGCCCACAAATGTATACAAGACACTTGGATGACGCTGCACGGGAATTTTCAGAAAGATTTTCAGACATTTTGTAATCTTCTTTGCTGTCTTTCATTCGGCCTTGATTCAAGTCCGCTCTCCTTCACGCATCAGAAAACTTTTTGTGGGACCACAGTGAGAGGTGGGAGGTGAGTACTATATTCAATTTATGCTGTTTCTGGGTGAGCTATTCCTTTAAACAATATGCGATTTCGGATTTCAAAGGTAAAACTGATGGTGTACAGTATATTGCGCGTGTTAGACTGCTCTAACAACCTAAATTAAAGTTGTAGAAAATGATAAGACCACATTATACTGATTTATAAACACTGGTTAATTTGTTAAATATTGAAAAATACTATTATTTATTAAACTCATGTACAACGTTTGTACCCTGTTCAATTCAATGAAACAAAATATATTTGAATTCAGTCACCAAACGTCTGTTGAATACTCTATTGATGTTCTTTCATTTGCAGTTTGAAGAGTGATGTGAGGTTTCCACTGAGAACTGTGACCCCCGTTGACTGCACCATAATTGAACAGGACTTGGACTTTAAGATTTGATTGAAGATAAATGTGACTGCAGAAACATACTGAATGTTCGTGTTTGTGTGTGCACAAACTTGAGAACACAGCTCACATAAAAACCTGTTTCTTTCCTGACTCATCTTTCTCCTCGTGTGTTGCAGTGATTTCATAGAACAGCAGCCATGACTGATCTTTATTTATTTATCACATTTTCATTTATTTATTACACTCATAGGGGAGGGTTTTCCTCCACAGTATCTCCAGTTGAGGTCAGTGTCTCTCAGCACTGTGTTTCACATAAAATAGACATAAAACATAAAACAGACAAGACCATGTCATATAAAAGACATTTAAAAACAGTTTAAAATGAGGATTAACTGATTAGCAAAAGCCTAAAAAATGTAAAATGAAATAAATCACTAAAAGTCATAAGATTACAGAATTGTAAAAACAAATTCATAAAATCAAGTAAAATACAACATTTTAGGGGAGCCGCAGCAATGTGAAGTGTAATAAGAGTTTCACACCTGTGCTCGGACAGTCAAAGCTTGTTCAAGTGAATAGATACACTTTGAGCTGTTTCTGGGAACCTCCAACAAACCAGCAGCAGATGATCTCAGTGTTCTTGGAGGCAAATAGTTAAAGGGATAGTGCACCCAAAAATGAAAATTCAGCCATTATCTACTCACCCATATGCCGATGGAGACTCAGGTGAAGTTTTAGAGTCCTCACAACACTTGCGGAGATTGCATCTCTGGGCAATCTCACGTGTGCCCGCTTGTGCGAGACCGTGAAACATGGGCACCGTGTTCATGTGTGTTCACGTGCTTTCGCTGGTCTTGCACACACACGTGAATGCGGTGCCCATGTCTCAGGGTCTCGCACAAGCGGGCACACGTGAGATTGCCCAGAGAGGCAGTTAGAGCTGCAGGCTACAATGAGGCTACAAACAGAGTTGAAATGATGTTTTTCCAAACAACTTTTTATGTCGGGGCTTCAGGACACTTGGATCACTACGGACGAGCAGTATGGAGATATTTTGTGCTTTCAATTATGTGTTTTTGGACGTTTGAATCTGGGGCGCCATCAGCCTCCATTAGGTGGAGTTGTGTTGCTACCTCCTCTCCCCTTGGATCTCCGCAAGTTTTGTGAGGACTCTAAAACTTCACCTGAGCCTCCATCGGCATGTGGGTGAGTAGATAATGGCTGAATTTTCATTTTTGTGTGTGTGTGTGTGTGTGTGTATGTGTTGTTGAAGGGAGAAAAAAAAGTCAAATTGCGGCATTGTACCAACATTGTGCATTTATTTTGAAAGTGACTGTATGCAAACTGTACATTTCCTGTGAAAACAGGAAAACAGACAATACATGTAACAGGCTGAGCTTGATACAGAGTCCCAGAACATTACCATCCAACACACCCAGGGTACCTTGCACGTCATAAAGTCCATGACCAAATGTTGATATGTGACGAGGTCGGAGTAAGCATGAGTGCACCCTATAAGGTTTATTTTCACATATGGAGGGAAGTCAGATTCGACCTCTGAGGACCGTGAGAGGTCAAATCCGCAATGGACAGGGCCTGAGGTGGACCCACCTGAAGGCCCTTAATGTGTCAGTTGACACTATGCTAATGACACTAATGTTTTATGCGTACTGATCAAACAGAAGTTCAGACTCTCTCGTAAGAAGAGTGTTGCAATTAGAGTCTCTGATCTGATCAAACAAACCTTTTCTGACCCATGGCCCGAGGTTCTCTCGTAGCAAATACACATTACTCACTTTGTGTGTTTAAACATGCTGTTAATTATTACAATAAGAGAAAGTGGTGCAAACTTGGGTTCTTTTCTTGCACCAAAGCCAACAACTAAACAAAGTGCATGGGGTTATGCCGTGAATGCTAACGCCCCCGTTGAGTGGGAGTACTGAAGAGTCACTCAGTGTTCTTTAACAGCTGATTCTATCACCACAACACGAGACAAACAACACCTCCCTTACCTTTATCATCATCTTTATTCTATATATGGCTTCAGTTTTGGTCTGATAGGCCTGTTACAGATGGTTTAGGTGTCACTGTCACATCATAGCTACTAGAACTGAGGTGCAACAAGTACAGACATTTACATATAAATATTTTAACCTCATAGTGTCTATCCTCTGCAGCTCCAGCTGCTTTGATTCACTGCATGCACCTCCTCTGCTTGAAAAGCATTCAGGTTTATTTAAAAGCACATTATCTGAAGTGCAGTGCCTCAGAATCATAATCAGAAAACCTTTATTGTCCCTTGCAAGAAGCAATGGAATTTCGTCTTTGACGTGCTCACAAATGCACATAGAATAAAAACACAAGTTAAAACACAGTTTAAACATAGAACATCAATGAAGAATAAATACAGTGAGGACATTAAAAGATTTCATTGTGAGTTGTTGATGATGTTGATGCCGGATAAAATGAATGATTTTTTTGACTAAGTTTGTTCTTGCTCGAGGGACCCTGTATCTACGGCCTGAAGGAAGGAGTTGAAATGAGTTGTGGAGCGGATGTGAAGGGTCGTGTATGATGGTGGTGGCTTTCCATCTGACTGCTTGAGTGTGGAGGTCTGAGAGAGAGGACTGTGTGATGCCTGTTATTTTACTTGCATGTTTGATGACCCATGATGTGCCTCAGTTGTCTAAAGTCTTCTGTCAGTACAGATAGTTTGGTTCCATTGTTGCATCATTCTTAACAGTAAGACCCTTTCTTACTGTGTTGTAACTCCTGACCAGAATTTGAGGACTTTATCAGTCCACAAATGTTTACCTATCGGAAAAATTGTCTACTTTGGCCCTAGTAATCAGGTTAAGAACTGTTTGCATGGCGAAATCAAACAACCCACGCTGAGTAAAGGTCAATGTAGCAGAACTCAGCTTACAGTAACAATGATTCGTCCAAATTATTTATGGAAACAGTTCACTACAGCCCCCTTACATACATAGCACAGTCACCATAGAAGGAATGAGCAGGACAAAAAGATGTTGTAAAACGAGATATAAAGCACAACATTTGATCACAATATCATAAACTAGTACTAGAACACTCACACTTTTGTTGACATTAATATATTCAGGTTTATGCAAACTGAATAAAGCAGAGAGTGGACAAAATGTAGACTCCATATTATAAATGACTTGAAAGAATTTTGATTTTTTGTCAAACATTTAATCAGTTTTAACCTGGATTCTGTAGGAAAATGTAATTTTCACATTTTAGTTTTTATAGTTGGAATGACAAACCTTTTTAACCTTTCCTGATTAAACTTTTAAAATTGCTTTCAGCCTTAAAAACTGTATAAACCCTGTAAAACAGACATCCCATGGACAGCCGCAGGAGGTTGTTTTTTGCATGATTCTGTTTAAACAGATATAAAATAAAAACCATATCCGCATGAGCATTCATTCTTTAGCAGCAGAAAGCTGAAGCTTCCATCTTAGCCGTCATCACATCATTGCCTTACGTTACCTTAACTTGGGTGTGGTGCAAACGTGGTAATCCAACTTAATTACGCTGGTACTTCCCCGTAATGGTCCTCTGTACATTTATGTCGATCTATAATAAAAACCATAATAGCTAGGGCGTTGATTCTTTTTGTAGCAGAAAGCTTAGGCTTCTGTCTTCCCGTCATTACATTGCCCACTAATGATGACGTCAATGCACACGTTACTTGTGGTGCAACATCAGACAAAAACGTGCAGCGTCGCTAGAAGAATGAATGATAAAATCAGCACACCTTTTCACTCTGCATGTAAAAATGAGCATATCTCTAAATCTAAATAATGTACGTAGTTCAAATAACTCATGGCATGTTAGTAAATATTTTGTTTATGTTTAAATATTTTAAAACATTTTGGATAAAAATGTTTTGTGTTTTTATTTTGTAGAATCAAATGAAAACACGTCCATTTTTTAAAAATGTATTTACTTTTTAATGACTCAATTTCAATACTTTTTTATAAGTTATTATAATTACTTGACTCCCATAACCTTTTAGCTTAGGTTGTACAGATTTTGGGGATATAAAGCATTTGAATATACTCAAAAGAAATGAAAATCAAAAATACCAATGTATGCACTGGCGTACTGTTTCTGTCGCAGAGTTCAAAGGATTAAACACCCTGAAGTCTTTAAATGATTGACTCATAGGATACCTGGAAATCAAACAAAGGGGTTGCATCACAAGTGTGTGTGTGTGTATGTGTTGGGAGGGGGGGGTGCAGCGGGGGCAGGTTTCTCAGTCAGAGGCTATTTAACAGTTGCTGACTCAGGGCTCAGCACACATCTCAGTCAGTCATGGGTCGTCCTGGGATTCAGATGTGGACATGGACACTTTGTGTCGTCTTGAGCTGGGCGGGCCTGGGTCAAGCCGTGGCAGGACCGTAAGTTTTTCTGTAATCTTGAGCTATTAGTGTTTGGTTGAATTATTTAAACATGAATGATGGGAAAAGATTTTTTACTCTGCAATCCTCAGTGTTGGAAATTCTTTCGTATCAGATCCAGTAAGATTTTTACTGTATGTTTCTGTGGCTGCAGGCAGTACATGGTGGCCATCCCTGCAGTTCTTGAAGCCGGAGCTGAGACTAAGTTCTGTGCAAGTCTCCTGCAGCCCAACGAGACCCTGGTCATGACCGTTACTCTGATGTCCCAAGAGGCAAACACGACCCTCCTCAAGCAGACGTCCAGTCAAGAATTTCATCTCTGCACTGACTTTCAGGTCAGCTCTCCAGATTTGATTAATTTACTCATCTCCAGGGCTGAAAATATGCAACAATTTTTAAGTAGGAGAACCTTAATGGGATTTCGTAGCACATACTGTAACACACACACACACACACACACACACACACACACACACACACACACACACACACACACACACACAGTGGTTCAAAGTGCAGAGTCACAGGTCCATAGTGTACATTTGTGATATTAGGTTTTTAACAAATCAAGGGCAAACAGATCAAGTTAAATATCCATTCATTATTTTTTCAGTATGAGGTAATGGTTCTCTCTGTGTCTATAAAATATCTTTCTGTCACAGGTTCCTTTAGTACAGGAACAAACGGTACAGATGTTCGAGGTGGACGTACATGGCGACACATTTCACTCAAGAGAATTCAGGAAAGTCATGATCAAAGTCCATAAACCAATGACATTCGTCCAAACAGACAAACCACTCTACCTCCCTGGACAAACAGGTAACCTTGAGCTAAGGATCTATAATGTTGTAGGGTTACGCAATATGGTACAGTGGGCAGATTCCCCCTTTACAGATAAATGCAAATGTGTGTGCAGCATGGGGGGAGAAAATTTACAGCATCATCATATCTTTTAGAAGGACATTTTCAGAATTTAAAGATAAAGCACTGTGGGCCCAAATGTTTGTCTGTCACCTTTTACTAAGCTCAGCTCTGGATAACCAACATTAGCTGTAGCAGGTAGAGTGAATGTCAGCAGGCAGTTATGGGTTAAAATCACAGAAATCCAGAAACAATACGTTAGTGTGGAAAAGTATCATGATTAAAAATGCCAGCATATTTGAAAAGAAAAAAATGAAGTTGACATATATCAAATTTCCACATCCCCAGAGTCATTCTGTGACTCCCAACACACAGTGTCCCTGCAGGTGGTGGGCCCACATGGTGCCGGCTCCATGTTAATTATTCAGGCTGAGCCCGACCATGCTCCATGGCCCAAGGCCCCTTCCCCCTCCCCTAGGTCTGGCTCCGGGCCCATACTGGGCAGGGACTCATGGTCCAAATATGCCAAGTCATCAAGGTCTTCTTGAATCGCTCTTACTCTGGCCACTCCCTTGGACCATTTGCCTTGGGAGACCCTACCAGGGGCTATTAGCCCCGTAAAACACAGCTCCCGGGATCACGGGGATGGGGGCGCAAACCCCACCACCACGTTAAAGTGGCAATTCTCAGAGGAGTCTGAGGCCATGGTTCTCTGCCAGAAAACAGTGGACTGCCCCCTCTGGGTTGGGAATGAGTTACGGCCCCAAGCAAGGGAGTTTAAGTATCTTAGGGTCTTGTTCACGAGTGAAGGTAGAATGGAGCGTGAGTTGGATCCGTGGTTTCTCACAGCTTCTGCAGTGATGTGGGCACTGCACTGGACCATCATGGTGAAGAGGGAGCTGAGCCAGAAGGCAAAGCTTTCGATTTACTTGTCCATCTACGTCCCAACCCTCACCTATGGTCATGAGCTCTGGGTAGTGACTGAAAGAATGAGATCGCAGATACAGTTGCAGAAATGAGTTTCCTCTCCGTCTGGGCTAAGCCTTAAAGATAGGGTGAGGAGCTCGGACATCCGGAGGGAGCTCAGAATAGAGCCACTGCTCCTTTGTGTTGAAAGGGGTAAGTTTAGGTAGTTCGGGCATCTGATCAGGATCCTCCTGGGTGCCTGCTGTTAGAGGTGTTCTGGGCACGTCCCACTGGTCGGAGGCCCCGGGGCAGACCCAGAACAGACTGGAGGGATTATATATCTCATCTGGCCTGGGAACGCCTTGGGGTCCCCCAGGAGGAGCTGGAAAGCGTAACTAGGGAGAGGGACGTCTGGGGTACTTACTGTACTTCTGCCCCCCTGCCACAGATGAAAATGGATGAAAGATGGATATATACATTTTCTGTGGTTTTCCTGCTGCACCCCTTAGACAGATAGATTGGATTTTTTGCAGTGGGGTACTTACTTACTATAGTAAGTGTGTTACATACAGTAGATGTCAGTTGGCACGCCCCCAGTTTGGAGAAGCAGGCTGGAGTCTGACAGGAAAGCTAAGCAATGTACTGCTATGGAGGGGTCAGCCACAAAACATATTAAGCCACCTAAAAAATCAATATCAGTTCAAGTGTACACTTTATTGAGAGTATTTTCACAGCTTTACCTTTCTGTCAGACAGCTGGTTGAGCAGGGGAGCAGTTAGCAGCTTCAGTTCCACATCTATGCTCTCGTCAAAGCCACCAGCCTCCATTGACATTAACACTAATTTTAGCTCACTGAACACAGGAGCTGCTGGTCTACTGTCCACCATTTTAGAGACATTCAAAGCTGTGAACACATTACTCGATGCTAATTGCTAATTATGCACACTAAGCTGTAAAGTTTCCTTCTCAGGATATTGAACTCTTTTTAATTTCACAGTAGACAACAGTGGTAATAATGTAAATGTCAACAGTATATTAAAATGCTGGGCATGTTGATAATTTATCATGTAAATTTACTAGCTTGTCAAGATGTTGAACAGTGCTGTTTAGTGAAAGTCTAATGAAATCTCTCTGTATTTTTCTCAGTGAATTTCAGAGTAGTCACACTGGACACCAAGTTCAGACCTGCCAATCAGCTGGTGAGTGTTTGAACAGTCTCTCTTTAGATCTCATTCATGAAGCACAGAATTTGTGATAGCGTTTGGTAATGGTGAAGTTATGTAATAAAGTAATCAACATAGATGTGCTCTTTAAAGGTGAAGTCTATAAGATTTAGGGGGATTTGGTGGCATCTAGCAGAGAATTACAGATTGCAACCAGCTAAAACTTCTCCTGGTTAGGATTCCTTCAGTGTTCATTGTTCAGGAGGTTTTTACCAGGAGCTGAATTATCCACAGAGGTCTCTTCTTCTCCAAAACAAACAGACCAGGTGATTTAAACCACCAGAAACACTGAATAAAGCAGTTTCATGTTACAAACACAAAAATGTTACTCGGGCGTTGCTCACTGCAGTTGGGCTTCTTACTGCAGTGGCTGACGCAAAAACGCAAATGGCCCTCTGTGGAGCCAGTGTTTGTTTGTCTGTTCTGGGCTACTGTAGAAACATGGCAGTGCAACATGGTGATCTCTTCAAACAAAGACCTGCTCCCAATGTAGATATAAATGGCTCATTCTAAGGTGAGGAGTACACAACGATTTTGATTTTCAGGTGATTATACACTAAAAAGAACATACTTATTATATGATATTATACTTCTGCTAATATATCCCCCTAAATTCTACACACTGGACCTCGAGGCAGAGCGATAATTCTATTGAATCAGCTCCTGGTGAAGCTTTGAGGACAGGCATTTTTTTATATTAATGTGTCTTACACGTTTCGTATCATTACCCTGAACTCATTAGGACACTGCATAATGAAAACAATACATACCAGCTTGTCTTTTAACAAATCTCTCTTCTTTTTTCAGTACAATATCATCGAAATTGAGGTAAGACTCACAGGAAACTGTCCACACATTAACACACACCATTCACTGGAGATATATGTTTTGGCCATAACTCAAGAATTAGGCTAATTATTATTTATTAATTATTAGAATTTCACACAAATATCTAATAATGATGGAGTGATAACATTTTATATCCAAAAGGTCAAAGGTCAGCTGAACTGTGACATCATAATGTTCTGCTAAAACTCATTTCTGGCCATTATTCAGCGTCATATCTCAGGAACAGAAGGGGAGACATTTGGTCAGATACTGAATTGGTGACTCTAATCTTGAAACTGTGCTGATTGTAAAGATCTTCTGTGTCTGAAGCATCCATGTTTTCACTGACACGTATATAAACTGTAACTTGACTGGTAACTGACCGCATGGCAGTAAGGCTAGTTGTTAAGGGAGTCTGGTAGGTTTGACGAAGCACTGATGGGTAACTTAAGCTGTTCGCAGCTTTCCCGTTAAAAAGGGCTGCGTTCTGTGAGATAAAAGTAGTAGAAATTAGCGTACACCTTAACAGATATTGAATTTTTAAAGGCGGGACTCTTTTAGGTGGCTAAAATATGTTTTGTTACTGCATCCTTCATCAACTGTAAATTGTTTAGCTTCCGTAGCAGTACTCTCTGTCTGCTTCTCTAAACTGGGCGCTTGCCGACCAACATCTGTTGTATGTAATACTTTTACCCAGTACAATGCAACTTCAGACTATCCCTTTAAGATTCTTTGTCAAACAACATTATACTCATAATGTGTAGTAAGATTTTACTCCAAACCATGTCCCAAAAAGAGAAAAAGAAACATGCTTTTCCTGTGTTCACATCAGGTTCATATTTTTGTCATAAAAAGCTGTTGTTCTTGTTAACTTTATTTAACAGGATCCCAACAACAACAGGATTGGACAGTGGCTGAATGAAACATCCGATAGTAAGATATTGCAGCTCTCTTACGCCTTAAACTCCGAGGCCCCTGAAGGAACCTTCCACGTAATTGTCACCATTGGGTTAGAGAAGATACGTCACAACTTTAAGGTGGAGAAATATGGTAAGCTATATTTTTTTTGTTTTTTTTTACTTTCCATTTATTTCAGTTTGTACTGAAGCAAGGATGCCAACCATTGTATTTTGTCCCCAGTTTTGCCTAAATTTGACGTCAAAATAGACGCACCTGGTGAAGTCAGTATTGATCAGGAAGAAATCAAAGCTGAAGTATGTGCGATGTAAGTAAAAGTTCTGTCACTCATTACAAGCTTAAACAATCTGAAATAGGCCCCTTTCAACAACACTGTGTTTTCTGTCTATGTCCATCTAATTAGGTATACATACGGACAACCTGTGCCTGGTGATGTCAGCGTTGAGGTGTGCCGACCTCTCAGTCGCTATGGTCATAGGTCTTTCATCTCCCTTGACAATCCAGAGGGAGTGCCTGATGTAAAGGCCCCGTGCTATAACGAGATAAAGCAGGTACAGCAACATCTCTGCTGAGACAAGGTGCATATCAGGTTAGACCTCACATATCCTCCAACAGAATCTACACCCAGTGGTGTAGTGACAGCTGATGAGGTGGCTGTACTACTAGGTAGATGGGTAGGTTGCCCAAGAGGAAGTAGGCACACTCTCCCATATATTCGAGTGGCTTTTTGGCTGATAGGTGGGTATATTGTAAACGGCCAAAAGAGGTGGGTATACCCTGTATACCTGCCTATATTCTTCACTTCACCACTGTGTGCAATGCGTTTTCATCCCAACCCAGCAAAAATCGCTGCCTGCTCAGTGCCGTTCACATCTACATATAACGTACTAGGTATCCTTCTGCGTTTCTTCTGCGACAGCGTGTCCATTCACGCCACTGTGTCTTTTCATAAAACACTTCCTTTTTCACAGGAAATGAACAGTTTCTACTCGTTAGATGCAAACAGTCTTCGTATTTACATTTATTTCCTTTTGCAACAAAAGCAAGTGGTTAGGTGTAGAAAAAAACTTCATGGTTTGGCTCTACATTCATACAAGAAGTGAACACCAGACTCCCGAGTGAAAGTCCAGGTTTGTTGGAGGCATCCACCACCCCTTCTGCCCACTCCATAGGTCCAGCTACTTACAGTATGTTACATTGTTACCAGCAGCGTTTCAAACTGACACCACTGAACTGCGTATCATACAGTCGTTACAGGTGTCATCCAGCCACGTTAGGCTGGGCTATACTGCATGCATTAGCAGCACATGTGCGTCACGGAACCTGTTTTTTTTCCAGGGTCCTTGTTACACAGTAGAGCGGCCATACTGTCTATATTAGCAGGGCATGTGCATCAGGGAAACTTGTTTTGTCAAGTGCACATGTTTGGTTAGAGCAGCCACACTGTTTGCGTGAGCAGGGCGTGTGCGTCACCGAACATCTTTTGTTTGGTGCTCGTGTTAACAGGTCAGAGCAGCCACAGAGATTCGGAGGCTCGCTGATTTTTTCTCAGTGACACGCAGTTCTCAGCAAAAATAGACAATGAAAGTACTCTTTTGATAATCATATTGACATTATACCACCTTAGATCACTCACTGACATGAAGAAATATAAATACCTCTGTTTTACTTTCCTGTTTCTGTTTCAAAATAAAGGCGCTCTAACAACGTCTCTGTGGACAGAATCCCTTCGTTCGTTGAGGCTTTTTAATGTGAAATATTTGCATGATCGTGTTGTTGACAATACAGTGGCAGGTACAGCGTTAGTGCAGCCTTATAAATGAGTGGAGTACAGCTTTTAGTTGTGGAAATACAGTAGTGCTAAGGCAACAACACTGTGTGGACACCGCAAGTTTGCAAGCCGCAGCAGTTTGGTGAGGCTGCTGTAACATGCTTCTCACGTTATGCAGTGTACTCCAGGCCTTATTTACTGATGCTGCCCGTCCATTTATCATACTGCTGCAACAGGTGCCGTCCAGCTGACCTGAGACCTATCAGAAAACCACGAAAGGTTCCATCCTGCTATGTTATAAACTGATCCCACCTGGCGATGTATCATACCGCCATGAAAGGTGGCTTTTGCTGTAGGTATCTGACACAGAAATCACTGACAGAGCGACAATATTTGAAAACTTGTGGATGAGAACGGGCTGGATGAAACCAGTGCATTTGTCTCATTCGTAATGATCCTTCTTAGAATAACCCAAATGATTTGAGAAGTAGCTGGCACTCAGGTATTTTCACATTATCTAATATGGCCCCCATTTAAAACAGTTTGGACCCCTCTGGCCTCAACTGTACATGTGTAAATTAAAGTTGGTGAAAACAAACATATGCGTGTTAAATGTGTTTTCATAACTTTAGAACTGAAAAGCTGAACAAATGTACAGAGTCCAAAGTTTTGTGCCCAGTTTATAGTTTGAATGACACTTTAAAGTGAATATATTGTAGAGTAATAAGGGTAGAACATGGGAGAACTTTATTTTACATTTTCATTCTGTTTAATTTTACCTTATCTCTATTTTATTGTGTTTTCTAGACGGACAAGAAAGGCTGTGCCACTTTTACCTTCCCGATGTCAACTTTCACAAAACGTGCACAGAAGGTGCTGCGAGATTCACTGACGTTCAGCGCCAAAGTGGAAGAGGAGGGGACAGGCAAGTCTTATAACTTTTTGTATTCTATTAATATTTTAAAAAGAGTATATTAAGAGAATTACAATGTGGCGTATTGAAACAATAGCTTCTTTGCATGTGACGTCATACATTGGTGCACTGTCCAGATGGAGGGCAGGCAACTGGAGGCTGATGATGATTTGTGCTGTAATAACTTGGTTAGGTTCATTTTGTCTACTCAGTTAAATAGTATAGAGGTTTTCATGTCGCAGTTTGGTCAGTGTACTTTCAAATCTTCATATTGCACACTAGGTGTCCTGGGTGTGTCTGTTATTGACATTCTGGGACTTCCTGTCAATTAATACCATTTACATACAGCGTGTCTTTCCAAAATACACATCCGGTTTTACAGGAAATGTACAGTTTCTGTTCATTAGATGCTTTTTTTTTTTTTTTTCAGAATAAACACACATGGTTAGGTTCAGAAAAAAACATCATGGTTAGGCTCTATATATGGAAGGTGAACATTGGCCTCCTGTGTCCACAGCAGGGCAGATAAAAGAAGTTTACCCGTTGGAGGTGAGCTGTTTGCAGAGATGCAGTAAGAGCCTGTTGTCTGCAGCTCTTCATCATCATCAGCATCTCACTGTGGCTGTTTCTGATTTCACTTTCCTCCCTGCTGTATTATTGGACTTGTCTTAATTAAAGAAAAGCCGCTAATGACGTTTTGCTTATTCTGTAATAAACATATTTTAATTCCTCTAGAGTCTTAAGAATAAAAGTCCCCTGATATTTTGTTTTGTAAAAACTTGTAGTGTGAAGAAGAAAAATAAGGAAATGTTGAGTTTTCGAGCAGCAACTTCACGCAACTTCTAATCCGGCTGATAGCGAACATGAATCAATAAAATAAAGCAGGTATCCAAAGTAAAAACAGGACGCAGGAGAGAAACTAAACTCAAAAACCACAGAGATTCAGTTAGAAGCTACAGACGTACTGAAACTGAACACACAGAGACTTTTAAAAACACCTTTCTCTCTGGTCTCCGGCAGACAGAGGTGAGGAGAGTCTTGCAA
Organism: Epinephelus moara; assembly: GCF_006386435.1. Classification (NCBI taxonomy): domain Eukaryota; kingdom Metazoa; phylum Chordata; class Actinopteri; order Perciformes; family Serranidae; genus Epinephelus; species Epinephelus moara. The sequence goes on along the minus strand of NC_065507.1, from coordinate 4,981,702 downwards.
CACACATGATTTGTTTAAGGGGGAGAAGCGGGGTGGTCGGGGATTGGCTGTGGTCGGCGAGACACCACATATCGGCACAAAAACAGTATTGTGTAATTTTTTATCTTGCTTGAAAATATATTCATATATTTTTTAAAAAATCGATATACCGCTCACCCTGACTGGATCTCAAGTAAGTTGACTGAGTGCAGACAACACAACATCAGTGGAAAAGCAAAGAGTACATGCACTAAATTTGTGTATGGATTTATCACTCCCTGCCCTCCACCTGTATTTTGCATGTCATCATAGTCATGTGATTGCAAGCTAGCTTTAACATGGAGACTTCTTGTTCCCTCGTTCAGGTACTACACACTCACAAGGGAAGGAAATGACGATTACATATGTGGTTGGAAGGCTGTCCTTCATCGACACACCCAAGATTTTTGACGAAGGAGCAAATGTGGAAGGAAAAGTAAGTGTAATGGAGTTCAGTTCTTTGGTGTGATTCTATGCACGGTGCGTTAGGTTGTACTGAACATTCTCACTGATAAATGTTTGTTTCCAACAGGTGAAAGCAGTTCATTACAATAATACACCTGTTCCTGACATGGCCGTGTACCTGCTTGAAGGTGAAAGGTGGTCAGCACGTCGCATAGAGAATCTCACAACTAACAGCGATGGTATCGCCACTTTCTCATTTAATACAGCTAACCTTAAACGGGACATCAAATTACATGTGAGTAAGAAGCAACCCTACTCCTACTTATCCAACATTTGTCAGTCACAGCAAAATGCTTTCATGAAGATTCTGATGCAGTCCTGAAGCTCAAACCTAAAACATGCTGTTCACTATGTTTATATCTGAACATTTCTACTGGCTGTAAAAACTGAAGCTCTCTAATACCTCAGCCATCATGAGTTTATTTATAGTGTTTCTTTTCTACTATCTAGGTTAGCAACACACCGACACTGAGCTACGCTGGTTATAGAACGCCGTACTATGAGAGTGGAGAACACACGGTGTCTATGACCCAACTTCCTTCTGATGATACTAAAACAGTCAGCTACCTGGAGGTGAAGAAGAGGGATAAAGCACTGCCCTGTGACGAAGAACAAGACATCTCCATCCATTACACCATAGTTGGAGAGGCTCAAGGCTCTGCGAATGTGATGTATCTGGTGAGTGGTGGGTGAACTATTTCTCGACGATGGACAGGAAGTTGTTTTTGAGATGACTGTTACGTCAGATTATTGATTGATTTATTGATTGATTAAAGAACCATATTTATGCCACTTAGCAAATTACCTGGTGAGACTGGAGACACCAAAACCATGGTACATTCTGCTACATGGTAATATTTTAGCATGGACTATGTTGAGTAGTAGTATGCAAAGTAGCGTTAACCCTGGTTGACTGTGTACACTATACTGCAAAGGAAATCTAAATTAATGTGTGTTTCCTTACACTATGTATTCTCTGAATATTAAGAGGTGAGCACATTGAGATAAATACTGGACAAAATATCCACTCTGGTGCGTTTAAAGTTTAGCGTCACCCTTACAGCGAATTTTTAAACATTAATGGTATTATTCAACTTTTAAAACCAGCAATTCAGTGTAGCTTCAGCTTTTCAATATCCAGCACTCACACAAAAAGTTTCTGAAGAAAATTGTATTCTCTAGTTCTACACATTGTTATTTCTTGTCAAAACCTGGCAGCTACGTTGCCCACAAAGCAGCTCAACCACTGACATTGGACCCTGTGGTGTGTTATGTTTGTAGTAGCTAATTTAGCCCCAAAGTACAGAGGTCTTTTTTCTCCACGCTCACAGTTTTTTTCATGTTTAGATTTGTAGCCCCAACCAGTGTTGACCACCCCTCCCACCCGCCCTATAGGAACTTTCCAGCTCCTGATATTATGTCGTTACTGGCAACCTTTCAAACTGAGCTGTCCAGTGGTGTATCATACCGTGCCGTCTGGTCAGGATATTAACTGATGCCGCCCGTCCACACATCGTACTGCCATGACACGTGCTGACCGGGGTACTGCGTTAAAAACTGACACCACCTGTCAGTGTGTCTTACCGCTATAAAAGCTGGCTTTGAAGACTTCCGAATGAGAAGGGGCTGAATTAAATCATCAAGTATCTCATTAAATATGCCGCTTACTATATGATACCTTCGTAAGCACACAGTTGGTTTGCAAAACCCAGAGTTAGCAGTCCCAGTTGGTAACCAGCTTTGTGAGACCAGGGGCCGGTTGCCCAAAGCACATTAGGTTAACAATCAGTTGAACAAAATATCCTTAAGTCTTCTCCTTAAGGTTTCCTTAAGTTTTTCTTCTTATCTTGGTCTCATACTTAAGGAATTGCTTAACCTTTGTTAAACCGTTGCAGAGAGGACCTTAGCAACCAAAGTAAGGGAAAAAACACAAGGTACCTCTGACATCATCTTAATGGTAACATGTCTGATTTTATTGAGACAAATAAGGAAAATGACGGCATCCCGAAAAGAGTGTTCCACGACTAGGAGGACCTGATGGACACCCTTAATGACAAGTGATTTATTTTGCACTATAAATTTGTCTAGAGGTCAATCTATGATTTGTCTCAACATCTGGAGCTGGATCACTCAACTTTCTGAAGCTGCGCTCCTCGAGCCTCTTTACAATTAATGACTGCTCTGCAGTTTTATGCAACGGCATCTTTCCAATCGGTTATTGGCGAGGAATTTTATTTACACATGTCAACGGTGTGCCGCGTCATTCACCAGGTTTCAAACACCCTAAGTGCCTTTATGTCTTTCCTTGATTAAGGAAACCTTTTAAGTGATTCTTTGCAACATCACACTAAAGTAATTTCTTCAGCTAAGGAAAAACTAAACATTAAGTGTCATATGAGGAGCAAACTTACAGTGCTTTGTGCAGCCGGCCCCAGTTTTTCTTGCTCACCAGTGTTTGCTTTGGTAAAGCCAGATACCTCAAACAGAGGAAAGGGAAAATTAAACTTTCATCTTGAGACAGGCCTCAGACCTGTTTAAAAGCACTTGTATTGTAGCTAAGTGTGACAAATATCCACACACCAGAGCAGCACACAGCTTTGTACTCTGCTGTTAAAGGAAAAGAGATTTTAGTGTTACATTACTCATTCTTCGTGTGTTCAATTTCCCCAGGTCTTGTCCAGAGGATCCATTGTCATGTTCGGAGATCAGAAGGTTGAAGTTCAGGACAAATTAGGTGAAGAACAACATATTTTAATTACCATGGCCAAATAAGTCTGTTGTATTGATCTATGGAGTCATGTGACTGATGGCTGTCTTATTAATAGTTGATCTGACCTGTTGTTTCAGTGAATGAGGGTGACATGTCCTTTAAGCTGAAAGTGTCTCCAGACATGACACCAGATGTCCAGGTTGTGGCTTATGCCATCCTCCCCAGCGAGACTGTGATCGCCAACAGCGCTGATTTCTCCACTGAGAAATGCTTTAGTCACAAGGTCAGTGTGAGGAGGAGACGTGTGGCAACAACTGTTGCTGGCACATTTAGGTGTAGAATCAAAGATTGCAGTAGTTGTGTTACAAACCATCAATGTGTAGCTTTATATCAAAAAATCATCAGACGTTCATCAAACTGGCCGCAGTTCTTATGACATAAACAGTATTTTGTTGTCTTCCTGCACCGTGTTGTTGGTAGGTATGCTTGTTTTGTTTCCTCTTTGGCTACAAAATAAAAGTGTCCCCCAGTTTTTCTGTGTATATTTTGCAGCATGTGCTCCCAGTTTAGAAGTCCAATCAGTCATGTATCTTTGCATTGAAATTGAAATTCAGCCAGCACAAACACCAGCAACCATTCAGGCTTTTGTCATATGGAAGTGTGCATATTTTGATCTAAAGTACGTTGGAAAAAAACAATCAGAATAGGCTCTGTGCATATTTTTCTAAACAATTCTTTTACATTTATGGACCCATTTAGATGTAACATATATATATGTTTTTTTTTTACATATAAACATATTGTTAATAATTATGTATAACATTTTGTTTTACATGATTTTCTGTCTCAAACTTGAGGTCTGTAAAACTGCGACCAGCACCCCGTAGCCAATTATTGTCAAACGGATTGTAATTCAAATGTAGAATAAGTGTAGTGTCAATTTTTGGCATCTAGACTCTGACCTTGTTATTCCCCAAAAGGAAACACCAACCTTAGCAGAACAGGGAGCTGGGATTGACAATAATAACATGACCCCCAAAACACGATAGAAACAGTGCTTGGGACAGCCATTATAAAGAATTTATCAGACATCTGCTGGACTAATTACCATGTGGCCATTCCACTGGTAGGAAAATGTTGTATGGTGAAATAGCCATCTTTGAGCCGAGTGTGAGGCTATTCCCCTGCTAGGTGCTTCAGGCCACCAACATAGGGGAGTCAGCTCAATGAAAAAGTCAGTGGTTTAACTAACAAGGCCTTCTGATTAAAAATCAATCTGGGAGACTTTTTCAGGTAAAACACACATCAGGTTGAAAAGATCAAAGGTTTTCATACCACTAAAGTCCAGATGCTGATGATGTGTCTTTCCTGTGTGTGTCAGGTGTCCCTGGAGTTTTCTCCATCCTCAGCTGTCCCAGGAGAGGAGACCACCCTGCACTTGACGGCCCAGCCAGACTCTCTGTGTGGTGTGAGCGCTGTTGACCAGAGTGTCCTCATCAAGGAGCCTGGGAAGACTCTGAACGCAGACAAGGTGACTGCTGGAATCAACCGGAAAAAGATGCATCGATCATTAACACTCACTCTGCATAGCATTTTGCATTATTTACCCTTTGCTAAGTCTGTTAGCTATGACATGGGTCCCACAACAACCTTGCTGTGTTCATAGACTCTCATGTAATTGTTCTATGCCCAGTTCAGACCAGATTCACGAGGAGACAAGTTGAAACAGGCAACTACTTGCAATGTGCTGTTCTGCAGCATTCTGAAAACCTGCTGGTTCACACCAATGCAACTAGATGAGACAGTGTATCATCTCTATGCAACACCTCTCTGTACTTCTGTTCTGATTTCCATCTTTTCAGGCTTATTTTGTGGCTGAATATAATTTGTAGCTTCTTAAAATCTGAATGAGGATAGTGATAGTGAGATACTGGCTACAGCTGCATTTATAGTAGTGATGCAAAAGCATCAGCAGCGACCCACCTCCCGACACCGGCACAGTGAGAATGGAAGCAGAGGGCTCTGCGGGGACGGAGCACCTGCTGCAGCAAGCCAACACGCCGTCTGCAGTCATTTTGACTTGACCAGCAGACTTCACTACAAGCTGATTGGCTTTAGAAACACGTTCTAAAACCAGCTGCTGGGGATTTGACCAGCTGACTTGCAGGTGACACCATCAGCCAGTTTGAGTCGAGCTCAGACCGGACAGTCCACACCGCTGCAACTCTTCTCTGAAACATTCTAAAACAATTTCGTCTCGTTGTGAATATTTGGTCTGAACTGGACTTTAGATTTCCCTCATTTTCATGCTTTAACAGTTATATAACATGTGTCACATATGGCAGGTGTATCCCTTTGTAAGAGTCTGCCTTATAGGTGAAGGCACTGCTTTTACAAACATACTTGACATCCATGTTTCAAGATAAAAGAGAACGTCTTAAATCCCAAGAGTTCCCCAACTGTCAGTTCATCACGGAGCAACAAACATCAATCAGTTTATCATTTTGTACCACACCTTTCTTTTCAGATATTTGGCTTGTTGCCCGTCAACAAAGTTTCCTATATTCCATATCAAGTTCAAGATCCTGTAGAGTGCATGCATGTGAGACCCAGAAGATACGTCCTACCATACCCTGAAAATGAGAGAGACGATGCTTATACAGTTCTCCAGGTAAAATATAAAGAATAATACTGATATGTTTTGTTCTACATTTAATGAGCTTTTCAGTGACGCCTGTATGTTGTTGGATTATCTAGAATGTGGGGCTGAAGATGGCGACGAACTTGGTTATCCGCGTGCCTACATGTCTCAAGTACAGGGGAAGAGAATACCACCAGGGCCACCACTATGGTGACTTTTTTTTATTTTTGCTCTATCAAGTGGCACACACTGAATATTTACCAGCATAAAAACATGTCACCGTGTCATTGCTTTTCTCTGCTTCTGATGGAATATTATCTGCTTTCTTTTCAGGTTATGCTATTGAATATGATGCTGCTCCTGGAGTAGCCAGAATGAGGACACCTGTGTTGATGTCAGGGTCAAGCGGTCCTGGTGCAGGAGGTGGTGGACGCTACCAAATTGAAGATACACCAATAGAGACGGTCCGCACTTTCTTCCCCGAGACCTGGATATGGGACTTGGTGGAAGTTGGGTGGGTTTTTGCAACAAAGGGTTTTAATGGTCATAAAATTGGGAAACAAATTGTTTATGTGTATCTCAGTGCATTTTAGACCCAAAGACCATGCGCACCAGCAACATGTTGTCATCCCAGTTTGCCACATGTCACCGCATTATCTGTGGCCTTTCACATCTCTATATTCTGCGCTAGGTATCATCCTGCGTCTGCAACCAACGCCCAAACGTCAGCAAAAGCATGTTGTTAGGTTTAGAAAAAAAGCATCATGGTTTGGCTCTACATTCATACGGGAAGCAAACAGAGGGCTCCCTGGTGAAAGTCCAGGGTTTGTTACACCCATCCAACCTCCGTTCCGCATACCCCATAGGGACCTCCCAGCTTCTTATATTATGTCGTTACTGGCAACGTTTCAACCTGACGCTGTTTAGCGGCATGTTAGATCGCTGTGTCAGTTGGCATATGACCACATTATGAACTGACACAGCCCTTTCACATATAATTCTGCCATGACAGGTGCCGTCCAGCCAACCAGCAGTGTATTATAACACCGTGGTATGTTATGTCTGTTACATCGTTACCGGCAGCATTTCAAATTTGTTTCTATGAACTGATGCTGCCCGTCCACGTGTCTTCTCTGGCGAACTGGCAGCGTACTGTAACACCACAGAAGCTTATGTCTGACCATGTTATAAAGTGACGCTGCCTGGAGGTGCATCATATTGCTGTAAAAGGCAGCTTTTGGCATCAGGTGTCTGACACCAACATCATTGACAAAGCAGCGGTATTTGACAACTTGGGGATGAGAACGGGCTGGCATTAGAGTCCATGTCTCCAACTTCCTGCTCTCTCTCCCCACACATGACTAGCATGAAGATAATTTACTGACCCTCTAGACTTTCTTATTTTTGTGTAGCCTAATGGTTCAAAAATTCACTTTATGACTTTATAAAATGCTAAGGAAAATATGTTTTATATATTACAGTTCTTTCCTGTATAATGGTTGTGCATGTTTGTTCTTTGTCAGTATGTTTTCCAAGTTCACAGAATGTGTCTCTGTGTATCTGCTGATCCAGAGAGTCTGGAGCGAAGGATGTGTCCCTCACTGTCCCGGACACCATTACCACCTGGGAGACGGAGGCTTTCTGTCTGTCCCCTCTGGGTTTTGGCTTGGCTCCTCGTAAAGAGATCACCGTCTTCCAGCCTTTCTTCCTCGAGCTCAGTCTGCCTTACTCCATCATCCGAGGGGAGAACTTTGAACTGAAGGCAACCACCTTCAACTACCTGTCCAACTGCATCATGGTAATGAATGATTTCACATGACCTAATGCTAACACGCTCATAGTGACACTGCTAGCAAACTCATTCCCCCTTTTCCACCAAAATTTGTACGTGCACACAGGTTTTTTAAACGCTATATACCCCTTTCCTACTGCCAGTAGACCAGAGCTGTGTACATTGCTCTGCAGCAGACGAGTGTACCTCTGTGTGTGTGTTTGGGTTTTGTTTGACATCAGGCACAGGCTGCAAAACAGGTTAGTAAACAGTAGAAAGCAGCATGGAGGCCTGTGAAAACTTGTGGTTACTTCTGTTTCTTTCAAACTCTGTGCCTACTAATTTGGATCAATGTTTAAGCGCTACTTGGGTGGAGACAGACAGTATTTTTTCATGGCACGTCATTGATTCTCGCTGATAAAGGGGCCAAAATTAGCAAATTCACCCGGATGTTATGTTTCCATAAAAGCCGATCAGAACCGGAGCTGATGAATCGCTACTGCAGAGTCATTTGACCTGTGTGTGGATGCAGATTGTAACCTTTACATTAAAAGCCAGATGAGGCGTCAGTGGCTTAGTGGATAGAGCAGGTGCCCCATGTATGAAGGCTTCGTCCTTGCTGCGGCGCCCCGGGTTCAATTCCAGCCTGCAGCCCTTTGCTGCGTGTCACTCCCTCTCTCTCTCCCTCTTTCACGCTTAACTGTCCTATCGATTAAAGGCAGAAACACCCACAAAATCATCAAAAAAAGAAGGAAGAAAAAGACAGATTTTTTTTTTTGCAGTGGAAAAGGGGCTTTACTTTAGTGTATAATATTCGCTAGTTAGCACTAAACACAAGCACAGCTGCATTTGCCACACCAGTTTTAAAATACACTGTTGTCTCTCTTGAACAGGTCAGTGTGACTCCCACCCTCTCCTTGGATTACAACCTTACCCCCCTCTCTGACGAGTACACATCCTGTTTGTGCGGCGGTGAGCGCAAGACCCTCAGCTGGACCATGGCCCCGTCAGTCTTAGGTGAGAGTCAAGAAATAAAATGTTACTTCCTTACTTACTTATGTACTCTAACAAGTTAGCTAGGGTGGCACCACTCCTATAAATACTAAATCAGTTTACACTGTTATTGTTGATCTCTTTCAGGGGCTGTGAATGTGTCAGTGACTGCTGAGGCTGTGGCATCCCACACTTCATGTGACAATGAGATTGTGAGCGTGCCAGAAAGAGGTCGCATTGACGTGGTCACGCGACCCCTCATAATAAAGGTTGGTACTTTAAAAACAGGATGACAAAGAAAACATTTAACTGTTAACCAGATGGAAACACATTATTTCTCTCCCTCTCAGGCTGAAGGAATTGAGAAGACAAAGACCTACAACTGGCTGCTCTGTCCAAGAGGTCAGTGTGGTTTACACCAGGCGTGGCCCATCAAACATGGGACAAGACGGACAGTATAAGTTCAGAGAAGTCCAGTAGATTGCATGTCGAAAATGTAATAGAGAGATTTACCACTTTCAGGTAGTTTTGTGATGATGGTAATTGAGCAAAGTTCAGCGCAGGTGTTTCAGATCCATTTAATGTCTTAACTTAAATATATTTTATCAACCTAATGGAAGAACCTCCTGTTTTGTGGTATGATCTACTGATCGCATTGATCTATTTTAAGTGTGACCTGTTTCAATTCATGAGTCTTTCACCATCTGTTAAATCTAAACGACATCAGAGCTGAGTGTTTGTTCCCTGTCTGTACACAGGAGAGACCTTGACAGAGGATGCAGACATTCAACTCCCTGGCGACGTGATTGATGGATCTGCCCGTGCTACGATATCAGTCCTGGGTAAACTAATGAATTCATTTTTGTACAGTGATATTCGTGTTTTATTTTAATACAGTTGTTGTCAAACCTTTTTAAATCATCATGCCTCAGTGTTAAACTGAGATTTAAGGTGAGCAAAGAGAAAATCTCCCCCTTCAGCAGATGAATGTGGAAACAGCCCACCAAGGTTTTTATGCTTCCACACAGGCGACAGCCATAGACGGGGGAGATGCATGTGAAGCATCCATGTTGTCACAGACATGGATGCAAACTTTTAGAGAAACTTGACTGGTTTGAAGAGGCATACAACTGTGAGTTAGTAATATTAGTTCATGTTGTATTTATTAGAACTAAAACACAGTTGGATTTGGTATACTGGAGAACATTTTAAAGCTACTTTGAGCATTTTGAATATTAACAAATTAGAATTAAAGTGAATTACTGAATAAAAATGAAAAGTAGAAATAAGTGCTTTTATAACATTCAGCATATTAAATTTGATTCTGGCGGGATAACAAAATATTTTTGGGTGGTGTAACAACACAACAAGATACACTTTGATTATCTGCGTCTTTCAAGCCAGTTTAGAATTTAAAGTCTCTTTGTGCAGGTGACATTTTGGGCCGAGCCATGAAGAACCTGGATGGGCTGCTGAAGATGCCGTATGGATGTGGGGAGCAGAACATGGCGCTCCTGGCCCCCAACATCTACATCCTCCAGTACCTGAGAAACACACAGCAGCTGACCCCAGCCATCAAGGAAAAGGCCACCAACTTCATGACCAGTGGTGAGCCTCTGTTGGTTTTATATTGTAGCTATAAAACAAATTCATTTACATTTAAGACCTTCAAATATGCCAAATTTACGGTGCTGTTTGCACAAAGTATAGGCAGCATGCGTAATCACTTGACAGTGCTCGTCATTCAACTGAACGCTTCGCTAAGTCCTGCCCCTTTGTGATGGCCCAACAAGCTGTCAGACTAATCATGGAGCCCACACTGTAACTAACTGCACTCCCTGAAGATAAATTATCATATTTTTGGAAAAATGAAAGAGTGATTCCAGAGAGAAGCAGACAGAGGGGTCTACAGTCTGTGTTTGAAGGATATATCCAGGATGTCAAACTGACTCAGCAGCAACAACAGGTTAAAAAGACAAAGATAGTTAGAAGCTAAAGCCGAACTATAGACTACAGATTACACTGGTTCCTGTACAGCAGGGTCGGTCCTTGTTTCACTGTTATAATCATTAAAGAGCAAAAGCAGCATGCCAAAAAAGCAAACATTTTGGTTTTGGAACAGGGAAGAAACGTATATCTTTTTCCAACCTCTCCAGGTAACGAGTATCATTAATACACGACGTGCCCCAGGCACAACATTTAGCTCCAAATAATAATCATAAATAATAATACATTTTATTTGTAACGCACTTTTCATAACAAACAAATCTCAAAGTGCTACAGAAGGCAGTGCAGATATCCACAAAACCAGCCTGAAAATGAAGGAAATTTGAAACGAAACAGCTGTGTTGTTGTCGGACCCTGGTCTGAGCCAGCCTGATGCTACGTTATGATTGGCCAGACGGCGTTTAAGGGGCAGGACTTAGCGAAGGGTCAGTCAAAGACTACAGATTAGGAGCACCCTGGTGGCCCAAGGGCGCTAACAGGGTCCCTGCCATAACCCCAAAGCCCCCGCGGCAACCTTTGTTACATGTTATTCCCCCTTTTTTCCCTGTCATCTCTCTGCTGTCAGCTGTCCAGGAGGGGCAGATTCCCCAAAATGTTGGGGTTTCTTTACGTTAGTACATCCACACTTACGGAGACATCATAAACAAATTCACCTCACATCGTGAACTTGTCAAAACTCCTATCAAATCTGACAGTGTGTGTATCGTTGATGCCATAATGAGCGTGTTTCTATTGTTGCACAGGCTACCAGAGGCAGCTGAACTACAAACATGACAGCGGTGCTTACAGCACATTTGGATCAGGACCAGGCAACACTTGGTGAGAACATTACTGATCAATCATCCGCAAAGAATAATTAATAATGTACATGGTATGCAACATTCACCATGTCATACCATAACAAATCCTTATACCTACAGAGTACATGATGAGACTGCAATTTGGAGCGCACTGCTGCAAATATCAGCATGTTATGGAAAATGTGATGTTATGATTCATAACTCTTTTAATACCACCAATGTGCTACGTCAACACTAGCATGTTCAAGTATTTCTAATGAATGCATGAATCAGTGTGTCATGTTTAGTATATTGTGGTGATTAGTGTGAGACAATACACAGATCGAGTGCGTCGTCTCGTCTTATTCTGTCATTTAATGTCTAACTTTATTTTAATATCCTCAGGCTGACTGCATTTGTGGTGAGAACGTTTGCCAAAGCTCAGTCTTTCATCTACATCGACCCAGCAAAAATTGGAGAGTCTATGAACTGGCTGAAAATGAGACAACGTAAAAATGGCTGCTTCGAACGGTCAGGAAATCTGTTTAACAACAGGATGAAGGTAAGTTAACTCTGAATGAAACTGACTGATTATAACTCAAACTCAGTGTTAGACGTGTTAACTGACATGTTGCTGTAGCAGTAGTTAAACGCAAGTGCACCATCAGGACTTTCATTCAGGCCCCTGGGTGCTGGAGGTAGAGTGGTGATAATGTCTGTACGATGCTTCCTCTCTACAGGGTGGTGTGTCTGATGAAGTGACTCTCAGTGCCTACATCACTGCTGCCTTCTTGGAGATGAATACGTCCACAGATGTGAGTCGTCTCTTTGCAGTAAAAATATCTTGTGCTTTTTAAACTCTAAATTGCTGGATGGAAAGAAATTTCTTTATAACTCTAAAGCCCAGTTCAGACCAAAGATTCACAGCAGGTGACGTGCTTCTGAGTTGCAGATGACACCATCAGCCGGCTTGAGTCGAGCTCAGACCAACCAGTTCACACCGCTGCAACTTTTACTGCAACGTTCTAAGATGGTTTCATCTCGTCACAAATCTTTGGTCTGAACTGGGTTTTACAGAGACAAGAGAGAGACAACAAAAAGGCCCAACCAAACCTCCGACAGCATGTGGACAGAATCTGTGCGTTCCAATCATGGATTTATAATAATACCTAGATACCAGAAGCCAAGATGGCACCTTTTCATTCCACTGAGTATGCACAATAGCGTTTCTCTTGCTGGTCCTGCCCACGAGAATATTTATTATAGTTTGTTCTTTTAATCTGCTCTAGGAACTTGAGATGATGAAGAGCCTGTCTTGTCTCAGGGAGTCTATCGGTGACCTCAACAACACCTACACTACAGCTCTGCTGGCGTACGTCTTCACCCTGGCAGGAGACATGGAGACCCGTGCTTACCTACTGAAGCACCTAGACACTGTTGCAATACAAGAAGGTGAGTCGTCCTCCTGAAGGAAATCATTCTGGCTTCATTACTGTGATTGTAGCTCACCTTGTGGCTGGTTGTCTGTTTTTAGGAGGTTTCCTCTACTGGTCTCAGACAGCAACAGAAACATCAGCCTCTCTGTCTGTGGAGATCAGCTCCTATGTGCTGCTGGCCAAACTCAGTGCCTCTCCTTCTACTGAAGAGCTGGGATACGCCTCCCGTATCGTCAGATGGTTGACGGGTCAGCAGAACTATTACGGAGGTTTCTCTTCCACACAGGTACAGCTAAAACAGCATTCAGCTGAACTTTGAGATACATCTACATCAGTGGCGGCTGCTGGTCTTTCAAACAGGGGAACTCACTTTAAGTTTACATCGTAAAATGTGTCATATCGTAGCGAGGCAGTAACTTATAAAAGGAACATTTAATTGAAGCCGTTTTTCAACCACACTCATGCCATAGAACCACAGCAACACACACCTCAAAGATCTTCAGATGGGTTTAAACACCTGAACTGTACAAACGCTGAAAATGAGCTGTATCTCTTATGGAAATAAGGAACTCCGGACGGCACTCTGTCAGAAGACTCCACTCGCAAATATCCGCATGGGACTGAGCTCGAAATGCGACGATGCCGGTGTGTATTTCCAAAGCGCTGTCAATCACAAAGGGGTTCAGCCTTTTAGACAATTCCTCCAATCATCATGCATACACCGAGCGTCCTCTCCCGCCTACCGCTCCATTAGGTCCCAGGGAAGCTGAGCCTCCCTGGAAGTGACGATTTTGTTGCATTTATCCAATGAGCGTCTCACTTTGCTGCATGAAAAAAACCTGCTCAGTTCTGTCTCATAGGAATGCTTGGAGGCTCCACGTCCACCGTGCTGACACGAGAATGTATGACAGGGAGGTCATGTTTGAAAACTGGTGATAAACAGCTGACTTTTGAACATCATAGTCATGATGTGAAACGCATCCTAGCGCACGTTTAATGCAATGTAAATTCTTATTTTAGTGTAAATTCAATAGTGCATATTTGACCATTTCTTCTATGAAAGTTCAGCCTCCCTTTTTGTCTCAGAGCAGTCGCCCCTGATGTATATATGTTTATAGATTTTCACGTAGTGATGACTGGGGGTGTAAATCATTAGTTTCATCACAATACAATATTATAAAGATTATGTGGACAACAGTATGATATTTGCAGATATTACAAAGTCTGCCACGATACGATTTCGATTCAATATGAGGATATGAGACGATATGAGTCAAGATCATTTGCCCATGTTTCACAGTCTGTTACAGAAAGAGCTGCCACTCCTTTCTTTTTGCTTTTGACCATAAAAGATCAGAACAACACATAAATAATTGTTACTGGTTAAGTGCAGTAAACTTCACTTTATACTGACTTCAGTAATACACATGGGATCAGTTAGCCTTCAGGCTTTCTGTCAGAAAGGATGTCCTTTTGAAAAAGCCCTTTCTGCCCTTGTCTCCTCCACTGAAAGACAACAGGACGTTTCTCTGAAGGTGCTGGAGCATTGTTTAAGAAATTGTGAGAAGATGTCTCACTTGCAGTAGCAAATATCAAGAGTTTAATTTTCTGTATGTGGCAGTACCTGGGTACACTCCCAAAATATAAGCTCCAGATCAAGGGTTAACTTTAGACAGAAAATTTAAACAAATTGCATTCCCCCCAAAACTCACTTGTTTGAACACAGTCCCAGAGACACTGGACTAGAGTCCCCTCTCCTGCCTACACCTGATGTATCTGGATTATTGCGACCAAATGTATGTAGTTTTACTAGGGTAATGTGAGTGGGCCTAGGCATCAGCCCACTGTAACAACTTGTGTCTGGGGAGCCTTTTCCAATCTCACTTTGGGCTGCGCCAGTTCAGACCATGCCATGCCAGTTTGCACTCCCGTTATCAGTTTAGATTCACTGAGCAATGTCGAGCTGCGCCAGAGATGGACCTTCTCTAGAGTAGGTGCAAAAGCCCGGCCACCCACCCTCAAGCAGGTAGTACTGACGACTCGCCGACTTCTCCCCCCAAAACAAGTCGTGTGTGTTGTGAGACTCTCCTCACCTCTGTTTGCAGGAGACCAGAGAGAAAGGCGTATTTAAAAGTCTCTGTGTGTTCAGCTCTCAGTTCGTCTGTAGCTTCTAACTGAATCTCTGTGGTTTGGAGTTTGCCACACTGGGCTGATGGCCCAAACCAAACCAAACCAAACCAGGCCAGTCCATGACTGTCAAAAAGGGGTCATAAGTAAGAGAAATCTTGCATTGTGGTTTTCTCCAGAGCAGAAATACTTTGAGTTACATGTGCAGAATTTTCTTCTGGGACAAACGTTTTGAACACACAAAGTTAAATGAAATGTCTGCGGCACTTAAAGTATTCTCTGTGTTGTGTGTGTGTGTGTGTGTGTGATCTAGGACACCGTGGTGGCTCTTCAGGCTCTGGCTCTCTACTCCACTCTGGTGTTCAGTGCAGAGGGTTCAAGCACAGTGACAGTCCAGTCTCCCAGTGGCCAGCTAGCATTCAGTGTGAATCAGAACAACAAGCTGCTCTACCAGGAGGAGGTGCTGAAGGACGCCACAGGGAAGTACAGCCTGGCGGTGGAGGGCACTGCATGTGCTTCAATGCAGGTTAGTTTCTCTTAGCTAGACGTACATCACAACAATGGTAATGTTACTAATGTTAGCAGCCTGGTAGTGACACAGGAAGTTTGGAAGTGTAATACCTCCACCTGTACTACGCTTTGTTTAATCCAATGTTGTTTTGTTCTAAATAAAGTGGGGAAATCTGACTATTTAAATTATACATATGTATTTTCAGAAATGACACATAAAACAAACAGAATTAGTGTGTGTGTGTGTGTGTGTGTGTGTGTGTGTGTGTGTGTGTGTGTGTGTAAGTGTGCATGAGTCTGCTCTTTGTTCGGCTCCCATGTTTTTCACGTGATAAAACAAACGTGGTGGGTTAGAACAAAACATGCAAACATGTATGATGCAAGGTTAGAAAACAGGATGCTTAGTTTTCATTAATGAAGCTGTGTCTGGGAAATTTGTCTTTTCATTTTGTCTCGTAGTGAATTTTTGCAACGCATAGAACAAAAAAAAAAAAGCAGATTAAAGACTGCATCAGTAAAAAAAGGACTCAGCGTGCAGAGACGTTAACTCAGCCAAGGTTTGATGCATGCAACCCAAAACTAGCACGAAAAAACAGAACCGCTTTAAAAACAGTGTGGTAGCTCTCACAGGTTAAATCATGATGCATCATAAATATGAATAAATTTGAGCTAAAGGAAATTCTCAAGATTCTTGTTCACTTCTTATGAATACTGAACTTTCCTCGTGTACCTCTTCCTCAGATTTCTGTTCACTACAACGTCCCAACTCCTACTAAAGTCTCAGCCTTCAGTGTCAAGGTCAAATCAGAGGCCGACTGCAAAAGCAGCAGACCCAAACTCACTCTGAAGCTCAGGTCCCTGTAAGTAATCAATTGCTAACATTTCTGGCAAACAATCCTCTGCATCCACCAGCTTGAAAGTCAGGAGTTAGAACTCAGCTCAAATATATTTAAATGGTAAATCTAGTCCGTCCAAATCCCCAGAGTAACATCACATTTTAATGGCTGCATCACAGATATACTGGAAAAGAGACCACGACCAACATGGTGATCCTGGATATCAAAATGCTGTCTGGATTTCTCCCAGACCAAGAGTCTCTGAAGAGAGTGAGTTATTACAGTAACTTTCACCTTTAGTAGACAGGAAATAGTTTTCATATGTTGTTGAAGAACCACCCAGCTGATTATTGACTCCTCTCAGCTCAAAGGTGCCCTGCTGGTGGACCGTGTTGAGCAATCGGACGATCATGTTCTGGTGTACATAGAGGCGGTGAGGAATAATACACAGTAAAGGAACAATACATGATGCTCTCCAGATTTGTTACTGATCATGTGGTCTGTTTGTCCTCCAACAGTTAACAAAGGACATACCCATCAACCACAGCTTAGATCTCATACAGCAGGTCCCAGTGAAGAACCTGAAGCCAGCCGTGGTCAAGATCTACGACTACTACCAGCCAAGTACATCAGTCCTCTTTAAACCTCCTTTACAAAGTCATCAGAATAGTAATCTTGAGGAGTACATGCGTTAATTTTGACTCTTTTTCTTCTTTCTTTCCTCTCAGGTGACCACGATGATACAGAATACACTTACCCTTGTGTTGAAGGTAACAGTCTGTAATCACACACAGAAGCACTAAGACGTTATTTACACAAACCTTTAAATGGCCAAAAACATTTCATTGCAACCACAAGAATTATGATGTCTTAAAGCTTCTGTGTGTCAGATTTAGGGGGCTATATTGGCAGGAATATAACACACCAATCAGCCAAAACATTAAAACCACTGATGGGTAGAGTAAATAACATTGATCATCTTACAATGCAATGTTCTGCTGGGAAACTTGACACGCAGCACCCACCCAAGCACCACTGCGGACCAAGCAACCCCCCTCATGGCAACAACACTCCCCAATGGCAGTAGCCCCCCCAGCCGGACAATGTGTCATGCCACACCGCAAAAACTGCTCAGGAATGGCCCATGGAACGTAACAAAGAGCTCAAGGCATCGACCTCCAAATTCCCCAGTTCCTAATTCTACTGAGCATCTGTGGGACCTGCCAATACCCCAGACGTACCGTCCATCCACGTTGGGGCCTCTACGGATTGGACATAGCTCTGACATGTCAAGGTATGGACAACAGGAAGTCTTGAGATGCCCTGTGGTGTCTGGCACCAGGGTCTTTGAGATCCTTTGAGTCCTGTGGGTTGTGAGATGACGTACCAGCATGTCCCAAGGATGCTCGATCAGATTTGGATCTGGGGAATTTTCTTAGAAATTTGTCACCAGGAGCAACTCTTTGTACCAGGAGACTTTGTGAATATGGCCCCTGGTCGGTTTGTTTTGGAGAGGAGGAGACCTCTGAGGATAATTTGACTTTTAGTTATAACCTCCTGAACATCTGGATCTTATCTTATCAGAGAAAAAAGTGAGCACACATTAGCATGTGCTGGACTAGCTGCCTGCAGAGACATGCCAAACTGTGTCAGAAATACATGGATTTGTAACATGTGTTATTCAGTGTTTTTACCCGTTTAAATGGCCATGTCTGTTTGTTTTGGAGAGGAAGAGACCTCTGCGGGTAATTCAGCTCCTGGTTGTTACGCCCCAGTCTGTGGAGTTAGATTTGTGTCTTTATTACATGCAAGAAAATAAATTATATGAGAGAAAAAAAATGTTTGAGAGAAGAAGTTTTCACACTGATAGCAAAAAATAATATTTGAGACTAAAAGAAGTTTTGAGAGAAAGTATTTTGTCAAAGAATATAAAAAAATAATCTGAGATTTAAAAAATGATTTCCGAGAAAAAAAAAACTCAACAAACTTTTTTTTACTCTTAAATATTATTTTTTTGCTATCAGTGTGAAAACATTTTCTCTCTCTCTCAAAAAAAATGTTTCTCTCGAAACAGTTTTCTTCTCTCTGTGTCATCATCTTACCCAAACATTGGAGTCTCCGCTCCCAAATAACGCAGCACATCTATGCCGGTGAATCGACCATGGTGGATGAATGATTCAGTTGAATTCGACTCCCAAGACGATCCTCACCCAGCTGTCAATTTGATTGAGACTGGCCAATAGGAACGTAGCCCCGCCCATGACGTTATTCTTGCAGCGAAAGCAAAATCCTGACATGAGAGCAAAAACTTAGGTTTTGAGAGAGAGAAGAAAAATGTTTTGAGAGAATTTGAGAGAAAATGTTTTCACACTGATAGAAAAAAAATAATATTTGAGAGTAAAAAAAAGTTTTTGAGAGTTTTGTTTTTTTTCTCGGAAATTATTTTTTAAATCTCAGATTATTTTTTTATATTCTTTGACAAAATACTTTCTCTCAAAACTTTTTTTAGTCTCAAATATTATTTTTTGCTATTAATGTGAAAACTTTTTCTCTCAAATATTTTTTTTCTCTCATATCATTTATTTTCTCGCATGTAATAAAGACACAAATCTAACTCCATACAGTCTAGGGAGGCTAGAGCGTAACAGAGAGCATGTATAAGTGAACAACAGTGAGCAATTTTTTTGCTAATACAATGAATCTGAAAGTTGACCTTGGAAAAATGGTTTTCTGCTAAACGCAGGTGATACAAGAAACTCAGGCACAGTATGAACCATTGAATTCAGGGTGAACACGGCCAAAATAACAAACACAAGCCCACCTATCTGACGATGAAAACTCCAGCTGACTGTAACACCGGTAAAAACCTCCTGAACCATGAACACTGAAGCAATTCTAACCAGGAGATTCAGCAGGTTGCAATCTGCACGTCATCACAAGATGTCACCAAATCCCCCTAAATCTGACACGACACCTTTAAATGTGGCAGAATCATAAGTATTTGCAACATTTGGAAATCAGTCAAAAAGGTTATTATATATAATATAATAATATATATTGTATATTATAAGGTGCCAAATGTATAACTCAAAACCAAATCAAGTCTTTACTGTGAATGGTTTTTGAAATATTTGTATTTTTATTTTTACAGGTTGAAGAGTGAAGTGTGGTCAGTCCTCCGGCCGTCACTGATTCCAGTATAATTTAATAAAGAACACAGATACATTTTATGTACCCTAACACCATGTTTGTTTGTGTAAACACACACAAGGAGTTAACACATATTAGCTTGTTCTTCCCCTCACAGCTGTGTCTGGAGTCAAATTCATGCTGAACAGACAATAAAATAAAGAGATGTGAATGTTCCACCTGAAACTGGTCTTGTGTTGAACTTCTTCCACGGTTTCATCTTTCTGCTGTTTAACTGTCATAACATGAACCAGAAGTCGTGCAGGTCGGCTCAGTGAGGGGACACGTTCAACAAAGCAACAAGTGTTTTTGTGGCGGAGTCGTTCATTAAAGCAGGTTTAGAAAACATAACTCGGACTGTTGAGTGAGCATCAGTACAAATGAAATAAATTTAATTCTATAATTGTACCTTAGTATCTTCTGTTTAATATATGTAAGCTGTATGTGTTCACACCAGGCGTCAGTGAATAACAAAGTCAATGTTAAGGCACAATTGCAAAGGTCAAAGGTGAGAGAACTCCCATCACTCAATCACACCTTACATACAGCGCAACATTCCTGCCTTAAATGGGCAGTGTAAAAGCGGCATGTCAAACACTGCAAATGTTGCCTTAAGTTCAGTTTTTTTAACGTACTCAAGGCAAATATTGAGTACGTTGTTGCAGGCACATCAGATATCACGAGATTCCCATAGGAAAGAATGGACTTATGATTGCCTCGTCTCTGTACGTAAGCGGAAACGACGCCTACATGACAGTCGTGAGAGTCACAAGGTGTGAGGTGGCCTTAAACTACCCACAGTGCGTATTAGGACGACATTGTAAAACTTGATTTCTAGTTGTATGTTGTAAGATGCACCCCCTCAAAACTGTTCCTACTGGACCTTAAGCGTAAGGGTTTGAAAACTGACCATGAACTGCAGCGTCCCTGCTTCACATCCGTCTGAGGAGTGACTGAAACAGGTGTCATAGACTGCCTGCTTTATTAAGTGATGACATAGATGGCCTCCTTCACTCTTTCAAATCAGCTGTTTTCTCTCTCCAGTATTTGGACATTGCTGTCCTCAGTCTCTTGTCCCCGTCCTTGAGGACAGCAGTGCACAAATATTGGACAAACGTGGGCGTGTTGGACTGTGTGTTGTAACAGATCAGCCACATCACCCACTTTTGCCTTAGTCAGGATGATCACTGCTGACATGGCAAAATCAAACATCCAGCACCAACACATTCTCACTCTGTCCTCGTCACATATCGACGTTTGGTCATGGACTCTCCACGTGGAGATATAACGTCCCAAGGTACCCTGGGTGTGTTGGTTGTTGACGTTCTGGGACGCCGTGTCAACTTCAGCCTGTTACATGCATTGTCTGTTTTCAAAATACACTTCTGTTTTCACGGGAAATGTACAGTTTGCATACAGTCTCTTTCAAAATAAAAGCACTACACCAGTACAACACCACAAATTGATGTTTTTTCCCCTTCAACAACAAACACATGGTTGGGTTTAGGAAAAAGGAACAGGGTTTGGCTTTATAATCACACAGGAAGTGAACACTGGCCTCTAGGGTAAAGGTCAATGATCCAACACATTCTGTCTTTAACGCTGTAGCTGCAACATTAAGAAACAACTGACATGTAACAGCTTTAATTAGAGGTGCTGTTTATTATGTGATATTAGTGCAGATACAGAGCTGAGCTTGTGTCACAGATTTCATCATTTCTATAGACGAACTGTGGAGTGCCCAGGGGTGCCAACACCTACTCACCTCAGGCACAACACGGCAGTACTCACAGCAAAATGGTGCCATCTACACTCGGGTCCCGGTGCTTTTACTCACATGCATTAAGTGTAGGGACCTCACCATAGGGGCTTTACCTCCCAACAAGGTGGCACTACATATATATATATATGAATGTTACATTGGATGTCACAAAAAGTACACTTTGTAGACTGATTTATTTTATGTGATGAGGAAATATATTTTATTCCACCGAGGGTGATACAAAACCACCAGGGGGCGCCAGAGTCCCAGCTGAGAGCCTGAGAGTGGCCCTGTGTGAGCAGGGTCGGGCTGAGTGTGAGAGAAACTCTACCACAGTCCTTTTAAAAGCCTGAGTGCATGGCAGTGTTCAGAGGGAGTGTGTGGAAACATTATAGTGACAAAACCTGGTTTTAGATTTTGAATTGCTCCACACTCTCTGTTTAGTTTTCTCTGTAAAAAGCCTTCCTGTAAAAGTATGTTTGAAGATTGTTTTAAACGAAGCCAAAGAGTTCCTCAGGAAGGAGTTCCGCAGCTGCGGGGCTCGAACGGGAAAACACCCGGTTTCCTTTTGTAACAAGGCAGGCTATAGAAATGGTTAGGAGGGTCTTACCTGAGGAGGGCAGGCAGGCCTTTAAACTAGGTTCATAGGGTGTTAGTAAATCTACAATGTGTGTAGGAGCCATGTAAACTATACTGGTAGAGTCTCCCAAGGCAAAGTGGTCCCAGAGGAGGGGCCAGACTAAAAGCGGTTCAAGAAGACTACCAGGGAACGAGTATCTCACCCGGTATGGGGACACCGATCTTGGGGGGAGCTCGCCAGTGAGTGCCTGGTGGCCGGGCCTTGGGCCATGGGGCCCGGTCAGGCTCAGCCCGAATGAATAACATGAAGCCTCCACCCTGTAGGCCGACCACGTGCAGGGACTGGCATCGGGGTCGGGTGTATCGTGTGCCGGGCGGCAGGCAGGGGTGACTACTCAGGCATGCTGATCCACCAGCATCTCGGACTGGCTCTGGGGACTAAAGGTACTTCCTCAAGCAAAGGAGCTGAAGTATCTCGGGGTCTTGTTCATGAGTGAGGGCGTGAGATGGATTGCCGGTTTGGTGCGGTGTCAGCAGTGATGTGGGCGCTGTGCCGGACCATTATGGTGAAGAGGGAGCTGAGCCTGAAGGTGAAGCTTTTCAATTTACTGGTCCATCTATGTCCCAAACCTCACCTGTGGTCATGAGCTCTGGGTAGTGACCGAAAGAATGAGGTCGCAGATACAAGCAGCTGAAATGAGTTTCCTCTGTGGGGTGGCTGGGCTCAGCCTTAGAGATAGGGGGAGGAGCTCAGACATCCGGGGGGAGCTCGGAGTAGAGCCGCTGCTCAGTTGAGGTGGTCCAACATCTGATCAGGATCCTTCTGGGCGCCTCCTGTTAGAGGTGTTCTGGGCACGTCCCACTGGTAGGAGGCCCCGGGGCAGACCCAGAACACACTGGAGGGATTATATATCTCATCTGGCCTGGGAACACCTTTGGGTCCTCCAGGAGGAGCTGGAAAGTGTTGCTGGGGAGAGGGACGTCTGGGGTGCTTTGCTCGACCTGCTGCCCCGTGACCTGGCCTCGGATAAGTGGATGAAAATGGATGGATGGACTTAACAGGTGGCCAGTGTAGCATTGCAAGGTGGGAGTGATGTGGTCTTATCTCTTGGAATTAGTTAAAAGCCTGACAGCTGAGTTTTGAACCAGCTGGAGACAGGAAATGGTCTTTTGATTGAGCCCTGAATACAAAGAGTTAGAGTAATCCAGACGTGATGAGATGAAAGCATGGATGACTTTTTCAAGGTCCGCTTGAGATAAAAAATGTTTTCCTTTTGCAGTGTTTCTAATTTGATGAAAGTGCGATTGCACAGCTTTGGTTATTTCTATGTCGAAACAGAGCTCAGAGTTACAGATGGCACCCAAATGAAGGGCAGAAGGCTTCACATAGGAGGACAGGTTCCTAAGGTTCTTCTTTAAGTCAGAGGTCAGGTTTGGGGGTACAAAAAAAGGACCTCAGATTTGGACTCACAAGCCATAACATGAGAGAGACTGTCAGAGTCACAACCAGTCAGCGGAACATAAAGTTGCGTGTCGTCCACATAGCTGTGGAAAAGAATATTATACCCACAGATGGTCTGACCCAGTGGAAGTATAGAAAACAGAAGGGGACCCAGACCTGACCTGTGAGGAACACCACAAGAGAGGGGGCTGGGGATGAGAAGTATTTTCTGATTAGGGTTCCTGGTGGCTCAGTGCTGTCCCATATACAACAAAAATTTTGTTGTTGTCTTGCCTGTATTAGAGAGGGCAGTCTGAGGGTGAAGGGGGGAGAGAGAAAGGGGATGACATGCAGCAAAGGGCTGCAGGCTGAAATCAAACCTGCAGCCACTGTGTCAAGGACATTGCCTTTGTATATGGGACACCACCGAGCCACCAGGAACCCTAATCAGAAAATACTTCTCATCCCCAGCCCCCTTCTCTTGTGGTGTTCCTCACAGGTCAGGTCTGGGTCCCCTTCTGTTTTCTATACTCTAATATATATATATATATTCTCCTATTACATCAGAGAAAGAACTTTGAGGAAAAGTGAGGTTTCAGGTGAGTGAAACCAGGCAGGAGCGCTGTCCTTAACTCCAACATAGTTTTCAAGGAGGTTTATAAGGACACTGTGGTCTACTGGATCAAATGCTGGACTCAGATCAAGCAGAATTAAAACAGAGCGAGCCCCCGGAGTCTGAACTCTGAACTGAATGCAGCCATGATCGGTGTTATTAGTTACACCTGTGCTGTCCCCACTGTAACACATCAAAATATCTGCAGTGAAGGTCAATCAGCATAATAAGAGGGACAACATCTGTGTCTGTCAGTCTACCAATGAAGCATCACCCATCCTCTTTGCCCATGACTGTAATATTGTCCAACACAAGCAAACGTTGGGTCCTTGATCACTGACGCCAGTTATTCCGTACATGTACTGAAAATGTTTCAGAATGAACAAACTTTCTCTGAACATCAAAAAATCCGATTTTATAATCTTTGGAAATGAAAATAAAAGTTATCCAAATGAAGATGGTTCACTGTTCAGTGATAATATTGAAATCAATCAAGTAACTTCTGTTTTAGTAGATGAACAGCTGTCCTGGAACGACCACATTGTGTTGGTGTGTAAAAAATCCATGAAGTCTTTAAGCATCATTAGGAAACCATACACATCATACTGGAACGTCATTTGGGTCGGTACATGTCAGCCTTCCCTGCAAAATATAATTTTAATCCAAAAGTTAAGCCATAGTTAATGTATTAGTTATGTTTATGTGTCTTGATTATGCTTATTAATACTTGTCTGTTATATTCTCATGTTTAGGAGAGAAATATTATCTGTATTCAAATTCAAATTCAAGCAAGACTAATGATGATGATCATCAGCACCAGTAACACAATGACATCACTGTCTCAGGGGGGCATCTCGGTTTCTTTTTTTTCTCAGTAAAATTTAACATCCCATAAAAACAGACTCAGAAAAACTTTGATGTAACTTTAAAATGTTTCCTCTTAAAAGGAAGTTATTAAATGAAAAGTGAAAAAAAAGACTCGTTTTCAGCTAACGAGCTACGTCACTTCCGGGATGTATGGCAGAGCAAAATGACAGCTGGTTATTTTCATCAACAAGGAAAATTCAAAGTAGACATCAAAGGTATGTAGACCGACGACCTTGTATATTCTCAGATTATGACACGTCCTCTGAGCGCACTGTCATCAGCTGCTGGTTATTGAAAGTATATTTTTATCGCTGCCATCTGTAATGATCCATCTCGGGCTGCATCGAGCTGCTGCTGGGGGTCAGACTCACTGATGCTGAGTCTGGACTGGACTCTGTCTGCTGCTGCTCGGCTGTCAACAACCGGCAGCCTGCTCTAACTATTCATCAGTTAACTGTAGTTTAGTTTAGCCGGGGATGTAACGAGGCAAAGTGGAGTAATTGTCCGAGGGTTAGCTATATGCTTTTTAGTGTAAAACCAAACTCCATTTAGAAAGCTGTAGATTTATAGTTGTCTGAGCCACCTCGGCCTCTGTATAACATAACAACACAAATGTAAGACCTCTAACCAATGACCAATACTTAAACATCAATTCGGCATTGATTTTATAGAAGATGTATCACTTAAAACAATAAAATATCAACTTTTATTACTGGTCTGCCTGTTGTTACCAGGACCACTTCTCACCGGGTGCTATAGCTAGGACATTGCGTATAAAAGTTTGAATTTTGTCTAAATATCTATTGTTATGGCAAAAAGGTGTGTGCCGAATTAACAAGAATATTATGCTTAATGTGTTCAGCTTTTTTTATACAGCTAAATGTGTACATTATTTGATAAGCAAATAAAAACTGTAAAATTACAAGACTTGTCAAGGGCCTTTGGCATGGCGAGTTCCCCGTGAAACCGAACGAGCCGAATTCCATTCAAAATCACTCTCTTTATAGATGCCTGTCTCCTGTCGGCTGATTTATAATGTGACAACAGCACTTGAGATATTTTATGATTCAGCAAGAGTTACATATGATTTCGGCGCATATTTAACAGAATAAATACCACATTATTGGAATAAAATGTCAACTTTTATATTTGGTGTCCGCTTTGCCGCCGCGATCATTTTTCCACACAATAGACGTTACCCCGAGCCGGTAAAACGGGCATTTCGTTAAAATTATCATAGTTCTGTTAAAAGGATATACGCCGAATTTACGGGAACTCTTTGCTCAATCGATTAACATCATGCTTTTTTAACAATGAGATTCTTCTATGTGCTAATAAGCAAAGATACTTCAAATTGCGCGAGTTCTCAAGGGGGTTTGGCGCAGCGGACTTGACGCTTAACAAAACAAGTCAGAACCACTTCACTTCTTTTCTTTATTGATTAAATGGCTGACTTACTGCACAATCATCAGTCACTGAGTATATTTATATTGTCACTGACAGATAATTGTGTCTTTTTTTAACCCTGCGGGGACATGACTGTCTGTATCTGCACTGTAGAGGCAATTTGTCTGTTCACAGCAACACTCTGCTCTGAAAGAAAAGAAATCTAAATGTGCTTCCTCTTCTTTTGATTATATTGACATTGGCCAATGAGTAACAAGGCAGAAACTGATCTTTGTTCTCCAGGGTCATGTGGTGAACAGCCTCCAAGTCCGCCTTGTTCTGGTCTGTCCAGAGATACTCTTGACAACTGACCAAAAGAGGGACCAGCATTTCATCTGGACACGTCTGCCAGCCTCACCAGCCACTCTGGAGTAAGACAATGATATAGAGCTTCCCTCTCATCTTCTAAACAGACACCTCTGTCTTGTGTAAAATGACATTTCCTCTCATTTCCCTGACAGGCCGTCAGCACAAACACAGAAGAAGACGGTGAGCTGTGATAGCGGTCAAGTCCAGGGAGACGTCTCTTCAGGTAGGACGCTCTCTGACATATATTTAATAACCATGTACAGATTACATAAACAAGAAGAAACAAAGACAGTGGGTCACACGTAGCATGTGTGTTGCAGTGGATCTGTTTTATTTGTCTCATGTCTGTAGGAATAACTTGATTTATCAGCTGCAGGGAAACAGAATGCTTTCATACATGACCACAATTTACTGCGGCCTGTTTTTGTCAAATAAGATATTGTAACAGGATCCTTTTATTTTTTATTTCAGCAAAACCACTACATAATTTATGCTTCCCTGCAGCAGATTCCACAGCGAGGCTCTGCCCACCGAGCTTTTTAAAACACACACAGATTCGCTTTATTTTATTTATAGACACTTAAGTGGTAAGTTAAGTCAAAGGGGCCGACCTCACTTTCTGTTTTATTTTGAAAAGATCAGCATGAAGATCAGCTTTCTTGTTCAGAGCAAATTTAAGTGGGACAGTGTCCCTGTGGTTGGCTGCTGAGGACACCTCATTGTGTCCCTTCCTGCCCACATCATCATCAGACCTGGTCGTCCTGGTGTTTCTGCACGGATGGCTGATGTGCACAGGCAGGACCTGAGGAAAGAGCAATGGTTTATTCACAAAAGGTGCTTTGTGAAGATGAAACAAAGAGTTGAAAGGGAATAACTGAGATTAATGGACTGATCAGCAGCGTACCCACGGTCATGGAAAACCTGGAAATATTTTTATATGGAAATATTTTTATATCATATATTCCAGGCCTAGAAAACTCATGGAATTTTGTTGTTTGTGATGAATCTAATTGTCACAGTAATCTTCAGGGATAACCTTCCACATAATGTGACATAACTGTGAATTTATTTTCTGTAAGTTAGCCGTTGACATAACGTAGCTCTGATAAGTGTCAGCTTAGGGCTGCACGATATATCGTTTCAGCATCGACACTGTGATGCACAATAGTCACATTGAAGGTCGTGCAATGTCAAGAAAGACAAATTAACTCAACTTATCTGATGCTTGATACAAATGTAAAACTTGCACAGTTCTCATTCTCCATGACTTATAGCGGCCAAGCCTTCTGCTTTTAGACGTTACGTATATGTGACGTAGTGTGGTGGTGTTTGTTATGGGAAGTGAGACTCTCCTGCATGTGTGTGTGTAGAAAAGTATCGTAACCAGGCCAGTGAGTGCAGCAGACACAGTGACGTGCATGCTCTTCCTAAATGAAAATTGTATTATGGGTCCTTGAAAAGTCCTGGAAATGTGTTTGAATCCTGGATCAGTGTCGTCATCAGGACCCTCGTGTTCTGCTGTGTGAAACCTGCTGATAAAAAAGAGGTCAAGATCAAACTCTGGGCTGCAGTGTGTGTGGTTTTTTGCTGTTCAAATTCCTAACAGGGTTCCCACACTTTTCTGGACAAAATTTCAGAATGTTACTATGATATTTTTCAAACACTGCTCCATCTCAAAAGTGCAGCACAGTTTAAAAGTAGAAGTGTAGCTCAGCGTAGGTATGGAAACTTTTGGATTCATGACCCTACGTGATAACTCCAGCTAGTTAGCTCACATGAAGGACGAGACTGAACACGGGCAGAAAACAAGAAAACGTATGTGATGGTAAACAAAATGTTGTCACATATTAGAGCAGCGTTACATCAGCAGCTACAGAAAATAAACTCACTGTTGTGTTACATGACATTGAAGGTGATCTACAACAGATAACTGTAACAATTAATTTCATTTCACACAACAAAATTACAGAATTTTACTGATACCATGACTTTTCCAGGTTTTCCATGACCCTGCTTTTAGGGGAGTTTGAGAAGATGACAAATGATTTTGCAGCTAAAGTCAAGTGTTTTGATACATTTCTTTAACTCTCTCATGGTCTTTATATTTTTAACTGGTGTGGCAAAAGTAGTGCTTTGTTTTGACCTTCAAATGTGAATTTGTGCAACAATTATTCAATTGATTTCAATTTTTTCCTGTATTATATCAATTTATCATCTTAAATTGAACGTCTTCAGGTTTTGGACTGCTGGGGACAAAAATATCACAGTTTCAGGATGTTATCTTGATCTTTTAGTGATTGTCACGGACATTTTCAGCCATTTTCTTATGTTTTATAGCTGAAATGATTCATTCAGCGTTAATGAAAATAATCATTAGATTAATATGTAATGAAAAATTCCCTTTAGTTGCAGTCCTCCTCTGGACTCTTCTTTTGTGTTGTTCATTGTCATGATTGTCACTGTAGGAGCCAGAATGTGTGTTTAACCTCTGTTGCACACGTTCTTTTGGTCACTCTCACTTCCTGTAGTTGTAGTTGACACAGGTGTAGTCTCACATTATTTTACCTGTTCATTCAGTGGCGTGACGGTTTCTTTAGACAAAGAGGGTGAGTGTTGGCTCTGATGTTTTCTGTTGATCGTGATCTCACTTTGCTTTAGTTTGTCAGTCGTGTGTTTAATCAGTGATCATAAAAACACAACATGGCTTTCTTTCAGCGAGTCACAGCTGTGTATCTGAGTTGTGTATAATGTGTACAGCAGCAGATGTGGTTGATTGCACGGTTAAACACGGTTGTACGAGCTGACAGCTCATCACTGTGGACGTCTGTCTCTCTCCCCCACAGCAGTGGGTGAGGCTGTTCATCGAGACGGAGCCATGGAGCCTCCAGAGGTCAGGCATGGCCGCACCTTTGTGGAGGTGATGAGTGAGAAGTACAGCCCAGAGAACTTCCCGTTACGCAGAGGACCTGGTATGGGAGTGGTGGTGGTGCCTACCGCAGCTCCTCAAGGCTCCCCTATGAAAGGTGAGATGGAGATGAGCACGTCACTCTGACCTCTCTGCAGTGTGCAGCCTCTGTGGACGAGGCTGAGGGTTGTGACAGTTATTTAAAGAGACAGCACGGCTGAATCCACATGTGCACCCTCCAGACTGCAGACTGAGCCCTGTTGGACTGTTGTCGTATGCAGTGTGTCATGTTCATCACCACTGTGTCAAGTGTGTGAGAGCAGTGGGCCGACAGAGGGGATACAGTGTGCTGTTAGATGGAACTTAAGACTTTGATTTGATTCATCAGTTCCTCTCTGGGTGTCGATTTAACACCTAAAAACAACCATGGTGGTGAAAAAGTTTTTAAATAGCTCACTGTACACCTCAGTGTGCATAACCGTACCTGTTCATCAACACAAAACATTCATGTTGATGTTCAAAACATCAACACATTTCTCCTCCAAACAGCTGTTTTTATTTCAGCTTCTCACCAGAAACTACATTTTACAAGATTACATTTGAACACATCATGACAACGTTATAATTTACCTTTTCCTAATACTCATTTTCACCAAAGAGACAGTGAATGCATCATGAAGTAACTCAATGCGACCTCCATCAGCAGTTAGTTGCGGCCACCAGCTGCCAACAGCTAACGCTAACTAGCTCTCCTCCTGACGATGTCAACACAGATCTGTCGTTCACAGCAGGGTGGACTCACACTGGAAGTGCTTTTGTATTAGTTAAAACCAAAGTTGATGTGGCACAACAGAAGAACATGAACCACTGCCATTGATGAAGGGCATCTTATTTGCTGATCGGCTGATGGCAGCAACAAGGTCATGGTCAACAAGGTGAAAATCAGCTGATACTGATGAACAGCCGATAATTCGCTGCATCCCTAGAAGCTGCGCCTGCTTCTGCAGTGATACCCCTCATTTTACAAGTCGCTTCCTCGATTGCTTCCTTCCGTAATGATGAGATGAGTTGAAACATACAACTACTTGCAATGTGCCGTTCTGCGTCATTCTAAGAACCTGCTGGTTCACAGCAAGTCAACTAGATGAGATGGTGCATCATCTCTATGCAACAGCTGAGTGTCAGGTGACACCATCAGCCGGCTTAAGTCAAGCTCAGACCGGCCAGTTCACACCGCTGCAACTTTTGTCTGCAACGTTCTTAAAGGGTTTCATCTCGTTGTGAATCTTTGGTCTGAACTGGGCTTGAAATTTGTGACGTAACAAATCTTGAAAATCTTAATTCATGTTTTTGAGGCTGTTGTTGGTACACTGCAGGTCCAAGGAGAAAATGCTCAGCCTGCTTACTTTGCTTATGATATGTCTTGTAGCACATAAAAACACCATATGTGCTCACAAGGTTAAAAAATGATTTCCAGTGGAGAGGTCAGCTCCTCTGACTCATTAATCTCAAGTCCACTTTGCTCAAATAAAAACCCTCCTTTCTCTGTATGACCCGTCCCCTCTGTCTGACTGATCCTCGTTAATCCTCACTTCCTCCCTCTCCCACTCCTCCTGCAGACCGTCTGAACCTGCCCAGTATCCTGGTGTTGAATAGCTGTGGGATCAGCAGGGCGGGAGACCAGGCTGAGATCGCTGCGTTCTGTGCCCATGTCATGGAGCTGGACCTGTCTCACAACAAGCTGCAGGACTGGCATGAGGTGCCGTCTCTGGGTTCATTAACAGTAGTTCATTTCCACTGTTGGTCATATTCTATATTTCAGTTAACAAATTCTGTCTCAGTATGGTCCAAACAGTGAAATCAGTCTGTAATGTTTGGTTTCAAAGTGAAATCACGTCTCATTTTCAGATCAGTAAAATCGTGTCCAACATCCCCAACCTGGAGTTCCTGAACCTGAGCTCCAACCCGCTGGCAGGAATGACCCTGGGGCCGGGCTGTGCTGAAGGCTTTTCCCGGGTCCGACGCCTCGTCCTGAACAACACTCAGGTGCCCTGGGACACCGTGCTGCAGCTCACCAGAGAGATAACTGAGTAAGCAGCTTCAAACTGTTGCAACAGCACTCTTAATAACAGTCCTGCCTTTTCTTTACTTTTATTCGTCCAGCTTTGTTTCCTTGTTCTTTGCTGTTGTGTCTTTTTCTCTGCGTAAGCACTGGAGTCAAATTACTTGTATGTGTGCACGTACGAAATTAAAGGGACAGTTCACATCAAAGTCAAAACTACATATTTGTCCTCCTACCTGTCTACATTGTTTTGGTGTCAGTTGCAGAGTGTTGGAGATACCAGCTGTAGAGATGTCTGCCTTCTCTCTAATATAATGAAACTGCTCACAACAAGGTCTGTGGATTATCTTGAGTAACCAGGTCATGATTTCTGGAAAGAGACATTGATGTTGAGTTTTTAAAATTTATTTTTTGGGGACTCTGAGCACCACAAGCTGAGTGACATCTAGTTCCATTATACTGGAGAGAAGACAGACATCTCTACAGCTGATATCTCCAACACTCTGCAGCTCACACCAAACAATGTTGACTGATAAACAGCACTACAGGTGAGAGGGGAAATATGTATTTTGATTTGGGGGTGAACTGTCCCAGATGATGGGCAGATGATCTAACAAATATAATATCAGCCTCACAGTCTTGTTCTCCTGTCGTCCGGCAGGCTGGAGGAGTTGTTCCTGTGCCTTAACGAGTACAGTGATGTGAGTGCCTCCAGTGTGACCTGCCCCACCTTACGCCTGCTTCACATCACCGACAACAGCCTCCAGGACTGGGCCGAAGTCCGCAAGTTTGGCACCATGTTCCCCAGCCTGGACACTCTGGTCATGGCCAACAACAACCTGGCCTCCATTCAGGACAGCAAGGAGATCCTGCAGCGGCTCTTCCCCAACCTACGCCGCATCAACCTGCACAACTCAGGTCAGCTGAGCATTGAACTGTGTGTGTGTGACACACCAAGTGTCCCCTGATGAGGTTTAACTCTAGTATAAAGCACTGGATTGCGTCAGGTTTTCAGTTGACAGGATTTATCTGAGTCAGTCCAGTACGACAGTGTCAGCGTCGTATGCAGTGACCTCATAACGGCTGATAAAATTAGCACGAGCCAGCGTGTCACTGTATCCTAAAAGCTTTGTGTTATTTGTAGAGTGTTGCAGCAGATTCTTCTCCACGTCAGCTTTTATCTCAGGAATTGTTTCTATATCGGGGAGTATCAGTGGTGAATCTATTTTTAGACTTCTGTTGAGAGTAGAGACAAAAACAATATCCAAAGACGTGTTCAAACTGACTTCAGTGGATCAGTTTGTCATGCCTCCTTTCTGCGGCACAGAAAAACATCCTTCATGCAAGTCGGATTCAGCCTTCAACGCTTATTTCTCTGAAGACAAAAACAGATTCTGCTGACAGGCTGAGATGATTTCACTGGTTACAGTGCAGTTTCAGGGATTTTTAGAACGGCAGCAAAGACTTCGGCCCAGGATTCAGATTATGACACACTTAAAGGGACGGTTAAGAACTTACACCTAAACCAAATTTTTTTTAAGTAGGACATTTTTTAGGTAGCTAAAATACATTTCGTCGCTGCTCCTGTCCACAGCAGTACATCACTTAGCATCTGTTTTGGCACTCCTGCCACTACACTGACTGTGGATGAGTACCTCATACGACCCCACTTCAAAAATCCCAACTATCCTATTTTTATCATTAACAAACTCCTTATAAAGACCGAAACCAAATATGTGTGAGCCCATCTCTCCATTCTGTCTGACGGTGTATGGCTCTCAGCCATAAAACCCATTAGTTTCCCACTAAGAAGTTTTCTTTTTTTTTCCAAAAAGGCGCTCAGTAATTAACAAACGTTACTCAAACTGAAGTAAAAAGTCCATCTGTTTGGGACTATTTCCAGCAACACATTTAATTTGATCAGAAAAGGAGAGACGACTGGTTGCTCTGTTTTATCAAACATAGATCAAACCTTGTGTCAGGCAGCAGCACTCCAAAACGAGGAAGGAAATATTAAAAAAGCTTTATTGTAGTGGCGAAATCATTAACAGAACCAACATGTTTCACCCACTGCAGGTCGTAGTCAGGGTGACCTTTTAATGATTTAGCCACTACAACAGTGGTGTGCACTGTGCACCCGGGAGCCAAAACGTGCGCTAAAGTGCCCTCCTGGGAGCCAAAACGTGCGCTAAAGTGCCCTCCTGGGAGCCAAAACGTGCGCTAAAGTGCCCTCCCGGGAGCCAAAATGCGCGCTACAGTGCCCTCCTGGGAGCCAAAATGCGTGCTAAAGTGCCCTCCTGGGAGCCAAAACGCGCGCTAAAGTGCCCTTTTTTTTGTCTTTTCACCCCTACCCTTCAAAAAGTCTGTGCACGCCACTGCACTACAATAAAGGATTTTTAATTTTTCCTTCCTCGTTTTCTATATTTTTTGAGTTGCCTTTCTGTCCATGTTTAATTTTCTATTTAGTATTTGCAGCAGAGGACAGTGTACGTGGGTTTGAGTTCAAATAAACTACAGTGTGTGAGTGCAGGATGATGAGGGAACATCAGTGCAGCAGCGTGGCTCATTGATGTGTTGTAGACATCAGTGGAGCCCTACGGCACAGAGGAATAAGATACATCCGGATTAACTTGTTAGTTGAATGTTGTTGTGTAGTGTTTTTATCTTTTTAAACATGATTGGGTGATTTCTAGTTTAATGCATTCCAAACTAGCAAAGCTTTAGAGAGTGGGAGGCCAGCAGAGGTCAATGCACGGGGCCGATATCATCGAGGGGGCTCGTCCAAAAAATGCTAAAATTTGGATTCAGGGATTAGTTCATTTTGTGGATGATGGTAGTAAGAAGAGGACAGTGGTATGTAAGATTTGCAGGTGAAAAATCAGTGACACGACTGACAACATCCAACTTCATCAGTCCCTATAAAATTTGTGTGATCATGTCTTTTTAGAAAAATTATGAGCTTACTGACCGGTCAAATGTGCAAAATAATAAAACTCAACTTTCAAGACCACTGTCAGGGTGTCTGCAGGTCCGTTAAAAGTCTTCAAATGTCTTAGATTCAATTTTAGAAATATAAGACCTTAAAGGTTTTTAAATAATTCTAAATTTGAATTTCTGGGGTCGTAATTGCTCCACACATTTCATCTAATTTCATTTATTCATCTTTTATTTATTTTTCTCAAAATGAGTCAAACTCTGATTTGTGAAAGTTCACATTTTCTGTGTTACACATCTTCAAACCTGTGACCAGAGGTTTAGACCCAGGTCACATGACTTAAACTCATCAAACTCAAGTCACTAAATTGATGATTTGATGCTTGTTGACAAAATCAAAAAAGACTTGCAACTCAACTTGGATTTTAACACCAGTGACTCGTGACTTCACCTGGACTTTTGACATGAAATAGCTTGATACCTTCCCCCAAGTTATTTAAAAAGGGTTCAAGTCCAAAAGTCCATAAAAAAGAAAACAAAATTTGGATTTAAGCATTAGCTCATGTTGCAGATGACGGTAGTAGGAAGTGAAAAGTTGTATGTCTGGCACAACATCCAACCTCATCTGTCCCCACAAAACCCACAAAGACAGATAAGTGAACGTGTCTTTTCAGCGAGCTTATTAGCTTATTAGCTGGTCAGATGTGCAGTAGTTTTCATTAATGTTTGAAAAATAAATCTCAACTTTTACAATCACTGTCTGTGTAATGGATTTAAATGTGGAAATTGATATGACGTAACTTGTCTTGCATAACAGCAGGGACTCGACTTTAACTTGAGACTTGCTTGCGTCTTGAACATGTGACTTACTCGCACCTCTGCCACCTCTTTGCAACACATGTCTACTGTAACTGTTTCGTATTGTATGACTCGTCTGCGTGTCGTCAGGTCTCAACCGATGGGAGGACATTGAGAAGCTGAACTTCTTCCCCAAGTTGGAGGAGGTGCGGCTGCAGGGCATCCCCTTACTGCAGACCTACACCAACGCAGAGCGACGCAGCCTCATGATTGCACAGTGAGTCTCATCCAGAGTCCCAGACAGGTTGTTTGCTCCAAACACTGAGGAGTCTTGTACACAGTGTCACACACACCTGCTCATGTATGTTCGTCCTCTCAGGCTCCCTTCAATATCCCTGCTAAACGGCAGTGTTGTGACGGACAGCGAGAGAGAAGACGCTGAGAGGTTCTTCATCCGTTACTACTTGGACTACCCCGAGGAGGAGCTGCCTTACAGGTGGCTCATCCTCACTGTCTGTACTCCAGCTACAGTGTCATGACTCCAAGTGATATGTACGTGTGTGTCTGCTCTTAAGACTGACAGCACAACTTCCATTTTCCTCCCCAGATACCATTCCCTGGTCACCAAGTACGGGAAGCTGGAGCCACTTGCTGAGATCGACCTCCGACCTCGCTGCCGTGCCCAGGTGGAGGTTCACTGTGAGGAAAAAGTGGAGCAGGTGTGTTAAGCATTTATAACGGATTGGTCTGTATAGCTCACAGAAGTAGAACATCTTGAGGAAAGAGGGCTCAGTAGGGACGGAGCACCTGCAGCAGCAAGCGAACACGCCGCCTGTGGTTATTGTGACTTGACAAGCAGAAAGCCACCATGTGGAGACTTTAGACTTTGGATCATTGTGTCTTTGTCTGAATGTTTTAATGCCAAAAATGTAAAAACGGTTTGTCTTGTGTCCTTGTGTCAGCTGAGCATCCGTTTGGACCAGACTGTAGCTGAGCTGAGGAAGCAGCTGACAACAGTGGTCCAGCTGTCCACCAACAGCATGAGGCTCTATTACATCGACAAGTGCAGTGCCTTTGGTCCGGAGGAGATGAAGTACAACAACCGGGCTCTGCACTCCTACAGCATCCAAGACGGTGACGAAATCCTGGTGGTGCCCAAGACCAAGTGAACAGCTGGTGTCCCACTGGATAATCAGAGTGACTCGTTGATTGATTGATTAATTGGATTAATGTTGATTGGTTAACTGACATCACAAAATAATTGGAAAAAGGAACAGCATCAGCGGCCCACTGAGAGTAAAACAAGAGGATGATGTGAACACCATCATGGAGACTGGATAGTGGACTACAGTGGGCTGCTGGGAGTCACTGGCTGGAGATGCAGCCATTATGTCTTTATTTATTTCAGCTTTATTTGAGGGCATCCACTGGAGTTAGACAAACCTGTCACACTGGAGAACAAGCCGAGGGAGCGACTCGCAGTCAGCTAGCAGCTTGAGCAGAGGGGAGGGCGCTGCTGTACCAGCAAAGCTTCGCTGCAGCTCTGTCTCTTAGTACACGGCATGTACCATAGCACCTGCATAGGCAAGTATCCAACACCACGGGCTTGCCCACTTTTTGCAAAAGCTACCATGATTAGTAGTGAGAGCGTGGAAGGACTGCTGCGCTTATCTGCACTGTTAGAGTGGGCACAATATCAGGAAGAGCAGCAGCTGTTGAAGGAAAAATCCTGCCTGAAACTGTTAAATGGAGGTGATTACAGTAGCATTTTGGGGTCCGTTTTGTTATTTAGTGGTGTTTTTTTTGTATTTTTATGGGTAATTGCCAAAATTAGAAGATGCAGCATCACATTCAGATTATTTAAGTCAAGAGGCAAAAAGCACAGGACTGTTCTTAGAACCATAATCAACAATCAGTGTGACATTTATTATAGCATACGCAGATTTTAGAAACTTAAAGATGCCTCCCTTGAAATTCAGAAATGTATAAATACACGTACACCCCCACTGATAAATCCAGAATCTATGAATGTGCAAATTTGGTAATTAATTGCAAAATTTTAACTACTGGACACAAGATCTTCCTGCCTCAATTAAAGGTCCAGATGAGCACAGAGGAACTTTCCTCCTCGAGCAGATGAATGTGAAAACAGTTTTCTGATTTAGTGTCGCGCCCTGCACAGTGAAGATCAAACGACCAAATCGATACAGGGTTCCCACAGCCATGGAAAACCTGGAAATGTCATGGAATTTTACAGTCACATTTTTCCGGCCTGTAAAAGTCAATGAGATTGTTATAGTAATTTTCCGTTGATAATCCTGCACGTCATGTATGGTAATGGCAAATGGATTTTCTTTGCCTGTGAACTTGACATAGCTTTAACATGCATCGATGTGTGACAGCGTTTAGTTTACCATTACTAGGGATACACGATCGGTATCGGCCGATGATGACTTGATGGTCACTAAAAACAGGGCAGGAAAAAAGTGTATTGATATGGGTTTTGGTTATTGCTCAAATGAGTTTTTACATATCGGCATTTCAGGTATCCGTGAAAAATCCAGTATCGTGCATCCCTAACTATCACGTACATTTTGTTATTTTCTCCCTCATTTTTTCTGCCAGTGAGCTAGAATTATATTTGAATAGAGCTGAGGCTGATATGTTTGAAAAACGCTGGGCACATCTTTGCAAAGTCCTTGAAAAGATTGGAAATTTTGTCCATGAAAATGTGTAGGAACCCTGTCAATAGTAAAGTTACGGTGAGGAAAACTGGAGGGAGACATTAAATAGAGAGGAAATAGATGAGACAGGTTGATGGAAAGTTGACGGTATAGAAAAGAAAATGACACCACTTTATGACAAAATGGCTTCAAGTGTGCAGTGATGATACAATTGTGATATTTAACAGTGTAATGTGTATTTTAGTTTTTCCTTAATCATGTTACGTGTTTTCCACATGTGCTTTGTGGACTTGGAGAAGGTTTACGGCCTGTGGAGAGTTTGTGGTAGTGGGGCCATCTGTGTCCACGTTCTCAGCAGGAAGTCAAACACGTTTTCAGTGAGTGTTCGGCTTCACCAGGGTCGTCCTTTGTTACTGATTCTGTTTGTCATTTTCATGGGTAGGATCTTGGGGTGCAGTCGGGGTGGGAGAGTGTCCAGTTAGGGGAGCTCAGAATTGTGTGTCTACTATTTGCAGATGATGTGGTTCTGTTCATCAGACCATGACCTCCAGCATGCACTGGGGCGGTTTGCAGTTGAGTGTTAAGCGGCAGAGGTAAAAGTCAGCACCTCCAAATGTGAGGCCATAGTTCTCAGCTGCAAAACACTGAATTGCCTCCTCTTAGTTGGGAGTGAGTTACTTCCCCAATCAAAAGAGTGAGGGTGAAATGGAGAGTGGGATGGACTTGGATTGCTGTGGCGTCAGCAGTAACGCAGGTGTTGTACTGCACCTTTGTGGTGAGGAGGTAACTGTGTCAATCGACGCTCCAACCCTCACCTGTGGTCATGATACGAGTGGCTGAAATGAGTTTCCTCTGCAGGGTGTCTGGGCTCAGCTTTAGAGTTAGGGTACAGAGCTCGGACATCCGGAGGGAGCTTGGAGTAGAGGTGGAGCTTCATGCAGGCTGTTCTCATTCCCAGGTCTTCAGATACCAACTCTTTGTCACCCCCCTTGGCATGTGATATCAATACCAAAGGCACCTTATAGCATTTGTTTGAGACACACTGGATTCTTAACTAACTCCAAAGTAAACCCATCTGCAGAAGTACGTGACGCTGAGATCAACTGATGTCATTTAAAGAGCGAGAAATCTAGAGTCGGGCATGGCGGAGAGGAAGTGGATGGGTCAAACAAAACCTGACTTTCATCCAGGTGTTTGTGTCTTGTTTTAAATCAGAAGTCATTATTGTTTTCAGTGTAACCTAACGTAACTTCCGAATGTACGTACCCTGTGAAACCAAAAGTCACAGTTGTTTTAACGTAATATTTCGTAATTTACATTTGATGGTCGGGCACTGACGTCACTTATCTGATGTATATACTACATCACTCTATGTTACGTTACGTTATGTTATGTTACATTGTGTTGCGTTATGCTACACTATGTTACGATATGCTACGCCACGTTACATTACGTACATATGTATTTACATCACCCTATGTTACGTTTTGTTACGTTACATTAAGTTGTGCTGCATTGTAGAGTTGTACCGATACTAGTATCGGAAATGCCTCCGATACTGCCTTTAATGCGATATCTGGTATCGGCGAGTACAGCCTATGACCAATCCGATACCACGAAATGCCTCACGTCATTACGCATACGCACGCTACAGGCAAACGAAACAGAAACAGAGTTTAAAAAGCATTCTACTGTAGCCTTTAAAATGTCTTTTTACCAAATTGTGTGGCTGCACTTTAACCTGTGTCTTGATCTGTGTCAACACTGGATAATAATAATTAAAAAAAAAGTTTTATGGCATTCATTCTACTATGATGTATTTATTTCTTAATATTTTACATAGAGTTTTAGGAGTTGAGACATACAACAAATCATATCCCATTCATTATTTTACTCGCTGGTATCGGATTGGTACTCGGTATCGGCAGATACCTAAGGTTCAGGGATCGGAATCGTTATCGGGAAGGAAAAAGTGGTATCGGTACAGTTACATTACGCTACACTACGTTATCTTACGTTACGTTACGTCCCTGACCCAGTGCAGGACTAAATTACGTTTCATGATGAATGTAGTTATTTTAACCCAAAACGTGATCTTTTTTTCTGAACCTAACCGTGACTACATCACAACATTAACCATGTATACAGTGTGTTTCACATAGATGCATTAAAGGGTGCCTGTGTGTTGCTGTCAGACACCGAGGGGCCTGACAAAGCATCTGTACTTTGACTGCCCGGGAATGAGGACGGGTTAGATCAGAATGCTTCCTGTGTGTCTCTCTTTGGAGGATTCAGGGCACATCTAACTGGTTGATGACCCTGTGGTAGACCTAGCACAAGCCAGAGAGACTCTCCCCCAATCCCAAATGGATCCCTTACAGACCCGTTGACTTAAGCCCTAAGCCCTTACAGACCAAGGACCAATTCCATTTCTTCCCCTTAGCCCTTGTCTTGGCCCTTCCAATTGGTTTTGCGCGTTCACGTGAGGGGGAGTGGTGTCCTAATTCTCCGTCAGGTTAGCTCTTAACCTGATAGAGAATTGGGACACCAGTCTCTGTAAGGGATCCATTTGGGATTGGGGGTATATATCTCATCTGGCCTCAGGATGAGCCAGGAGGACCTGGAATAGTAGTGCTGGAGAGAGGGACATCTGACTACCTTGTGTATCCTGCGGCCAGTGTGACCCACCCCCAGATAAGTGTCAGAAAATGGGTGGATGGATGTTTCTTTAATCACTGACCAAGATCTGATGTTACTGTGTGTCTCATCACAATACTGTATGCACACTCGCACACACCCACACAGCATCAGCATCATCACAAAGCAGCTGTCGTGTCATGTCATGTGCCTCCCCTACAGGTTTATTGTGACTCTGCCACTACAATAAAAGCACTAGATGAGGGAAGAAGTGATACACGAACACACACCTCAGACAAAAGACAGACTTTCAAGTGCATGTTCGGCACAGGAGCAGTATGAAGGGGTTAACTTCTCTATTTAAAACATCATGTGAGTGTGATTGATTATATTCATCCACCCATCCATCCATTAGCTATAGACACTTATCCAGTTCATGTTCATTTATTTGAGCACAAATCATTAACTTGTGTGTTCATGGTCATTCTGAAGGCACATGGTAGCAGTGTGTTCTCATCAGATTACCTGATTTTGTACACATGGCTATTTAATTTGACCAGTTTTTGCTGTATAATAATATAATAGCATTTAGTCATTTAGTTAGATAGTCATAACATCTCATGATTCCTTTAATTGCACATGATCTTATTTCGTGGACCTTTAAGTGTTTAATCAATGCACTTTCTTTACAGTGCATTTATAATTTTATAAGAACTTTATTAGTAGTTCTCCTTGAACAGACACTGATCTCAGTTTAGTGCATGTGTGTGCACCTTTAAAGGGATAGCTCAGATCTTTTGAAGTGGGATTGTATGAGGTGCTTACCTATAGTCAGTGTAATAAGTCAGTGGGCAGCAGTGGCTCGGTCCACAGGGATTTGGGTTGGAAACCTGAGGGTCGCCAGCTCAAGTCCCTGTGTGGATCAAAATATGGGGTGTGGACTGGTGAACAGCCCCCTCATTCAGACATCTCTCAGTTTAATGCATGTATAGGTCCTGTTTGTGTATTTCAGGCCTGTGTGAGTATGACAACTGAGTGAAAAAACTGAATCTTCTTCTGTTAACTACAGTAGATGGTGTTCGGCATGCCCCCAGTTTGGAGAGCAGCAGAGTGTCACCACAGAAGCTGTGGACAGGGGCATCAGCAAAACATAATCTAGCCACCTAAAAAAGTCGGTTTCTGTGTTCTCTGTATTTAGAATATTGTCACTGCTTTACCTTATCGTCAGAGAGAAATTTCAAATCAGGAACTGTAGCCGTTATGTCTCTCTTCATAGCCAGACTCCATTGAGAAAAACAGTGATTTAACATCGCTGAACACAGGAGCTGGTGGTCTACTGCTGCCTCCATCACTCAGTTTGTGTTATTGTGTGACTTTGGTGTTTAAAAGGTTTAGTTTGGATTCATCAAAGTCACACAATAACACAAACTAACTCACTGATCAAAGCAGAGGCAGACCAGCAGCTCCTGTGCTCAGAGAGCTATAATTACTGTTTTTCTCAGTGGAGTC
This sequence comes from Epinephelus moara, assembly GCF_006386435.1. Lineage (NCBI taxonomy): Eukaryota > Metazoa > Chordata > Actinopteri > Perciformes > Serranidae > Epinephelus > Epinephelus moara. Next base: position 4,939,674 of record NC_065507.1, on the reverse strand, counting down.
TTTGATGAGAGCATAGATGGGGACAAAGCAGGTAAAGGTAAAGCAGTGAAAATACTCTGTGTAGTGTACACTTAAACTGATTCTGAATTATTTGCTGCTCCCTCCATCCATGTCAGAGATCCATCCTGCTTCTCCAAACTGGGGGCGTGCCGACTGTCCTCTACTGTATGTAATACACTCACTACCTTTACATGCACAGTTAAGTCGTGCTACAGTTACAGCTTGGCTACTGTCCTTGTCCCAGTATACAGCATTTATGGACTGAAGTATGTCCGACTCCGCTATGATAGGTGGAGATATGCCCCATTTCAGCTTGTTAGTATTGGACCTTTTTCCTGTTGACCTATTACATCACAGTCCAAACAATCGACAAACAAGTTAGCTACGGTTAGCTAGCAGCTAGTCTCGCTCACCAGACCTTCCTCAAGAAAAGAAAGGTCTGGCTGGGCCGACTCTCACTTTAAGATTGGAGAAAAAAACGCCCTGGCTGCTTGTATTTCTTTCAGCCAATCACAATCGTTCTTGGCGGTGCCACAGCAACGGTGCGCTTGCAAAAATATTGCCGGGTGGAAACAGGTTTTGGTGTAACACGCCCACAAAAATATCACCTACAGGAAGCGAACCATGGCAGAAAAATGGCTACATCCCCGCAAGATCAAACACCGCAAAACTTAGTAAAGGACGTGTTGAAAACTGCTACACAACCGGAGATGGTAGGGCAGGACATCAGCGGGTGGCTCGTTCCGCCCAATGAGAGGCTGATCTATGCAGCGAACTTCCGCGCACTCAGACTAGCTAGCAGCTAACTGCTACCATGGTGGACAACTTTACAGCTCTGTACATTTGTTCTGTCGAAAAATGTACAGCTCTGAATGTAGATTTCTCCATGTTGTTACCAGCTTCTTCTTCTGTTACACATTTAATGCTATTGAACCTCTGGGTCAAAGCCCGGGGCGGAAATTGTGCAGCATGCTCAGAGCGCCTCGGCCAGTTTGGGTCCAATAGACCTATTGACTGTATACATGCAGGAGGAATTTGACTCCCACATTATCTGGGTGTGTTAGTCCGACTTTGAGAAATTCAATGGAGAACAATTTCATTCAGATTAATATGTTTATGTGGTTTTAGTCGGACTGACACAATAAATTTATTTTCTCTGATGTCATGTAAACGCACTGACTGACTGATAAGTACCTCATACAACCCCACTTAAAAAAATCTGAACTATCCCTTTACACTGCCCTCTAATTTAGTGAAGTATTACTTTATGCCTCCACATCAGTGTGTCATGTTACACATTCTACATTTCACTCCATCTTGCAGAGAATTACCTCCACCAAAGATCGCTCGTTAGGGTATTATTATAATGTGGAATATGTACAGTATGTATTTATTTTATTACACAGTATCCACCCTGTATAAGAGGAGCACTGATGCCTATTGATTTTTCCTGTAGCAAGGAACTTAGCAGGGTAGGGGATTCCTGACAGTGTTACGACCGTGAACGCAGCTGATACAGTGGGTCAAACCACTGGATTAAATATTCACATTTAGTGTGTGGAAACAAATACCTGTTCTCTCAGTTCATCCGCTGCTGATAGAAAGCTCAGCTCAGTGTGCCGTGGCCTCTTTTTAACAGTGTTTTTACCCTCCTAATGTATTAATATCACAAGTATGTAAATGCAACAATATATCCCTCCTCACTATTATAATTTACCAATGTTTATTTTATAACACTACTGCTATACTTGAATATTAGAAGGTGTGATGGTGTAGCAATGGCACACAGCAGGTTAGATGAAAAGAATTAAAATGCGTTTTATCACAGTAGTGCTGAATAAATGTTAGCGTAGCTTGAACCACAGCCATAGAGTCCAGCACAGAGAGAGGCAGCAGAGCAGCTGGCACCTGAGTCTCAACTCAAGCATTTAGTTATAGTGTCTGTGCTTATCAGTGTGAGATCTGTTTGACGTGAGGACATGTGTGTGACTGTCTGCAGCGTGGGTGATGTGTTTGGTATGTACGGGAGCATATTGATGCCACGCCAGGAAAAAAACAAACTGATCAGTATCAGGTAATAACATTAAAGTTTCTCATTATAACAAGATGTTTTTCATGTTTTTACAAGATATTTAATATTATAATAAAGTTTTTGTGTTATAACAAGAAACTTTTCTCGTTATAACAAGATATTTAAAGTTGTAACGAGATCATTTTTGTGTTATAAAGAGAAACTTTTTGTTATAACAAGATATTTTTCACGTTTTTACAAGGTGGTTTCATGTTATAAGGAGTTTGTCTTGTATTAAAAAAAAGGAAACTTTCTTGTTCTAACAATATACTTATTTATTTTGTCACAACGTGAAATTTTTATCATTAGAAAATGAAAACATGTTGCTATGACATGAAAATATCTTGTAAAAAATGTGGAAAACTTCTCATATAACAAGAAACTTCTGATGTTATTTCCTGATACTGATCTTTTTTTCTAGCCTGTCAGCTCTACGCTGTCGTAGTGATGCATGTAATTTATTGATTTAATGTGTTTGCGGGGAGAGAGGTCTCTATGCCTGCTCAGATTTATGGAATAATGAAGTCTATGGAACTTTGTTTAACATGAAGCCCAAGGAAAAATTTATTATAAGTCTTGATGTAAATTTACTGTTTACTTGTTGAACTCATCCAGATTTTTGTTTCTGTTAAGAACAGGATGTTGTCATGTTATTTATTCTGTCTCCTGCTGACTCTCCAACATGATACAAGCTGAAAATATCGGCTAAGCCATTTTATAGCCCCTGAAAACTTGATTTTAGATTTGAAGTATTTCTCTGTAACATTAAAGATTCATGACTAATAAAGCAACAATCAAAGTTAGAGTTAGGAAACAAAAACTCTTAGTTATTGTTTATTATCAGAAACTCAGGTAATCTGCTTTCTCATGGTTGTGTGGTTGAGGTTTGATCACGTGATTGACAGCGGTCTGGCAACGTAAACAAACAATCCCAAATATCACCACATTTTGATTCAAATTCCAATCGGTAAATATTTTGACCCTCCCTTTTTCTTACTGAGACCCGCCCAAAATGTCAAAATGATTCCACTGCTCTCAGTAAGAAGCTGATTAAGAGGACAAAAAAAAATTCTTCAACAACACCCTTTAAAGGAACACTTCATCCACAAAATGACTGTTTTTATATCAGTTACTCTGCTCATGTTTCCTTGAATTCTTGAAGAAAACTTTGTTTTTCTCGTATAACTCCATGATGAACGGAGAATCCAAAAAATGTGAACATTGTTTATGAATTGAAGTAAATGGGGTCCATGTTTAACAGCAGCAAAACTATTTCAAAACATCTGTTTACAAACTCTCACACAACTCGTGCAGTATAATCCCAGTCTCATTTATTAAATTGTACTCTCAGAACTTCCCAAACACATGAATTTTCACTCACATGTCACAAACAGTCGTGTGCACGGCTGAATACGCTGTCCTGTGGTGCATCGTATCACAGCAACAGGTGCCATCGAAACAACGGACGCTGCCTGTCCATGTGTCTTACTGCTGCAAAAGGTGCTGTCTGGTCAACCGGGGTGTATCATAACACCACAAAAGGCTCTGTCTAGCTGCATTACAAACGGACGCCACCTGGCAGCGTATCGTTCATTCATTTTCCATAACCACTTATCCTGTTCCTGGTCACAGGGAGGCTGGAGCCTATCCCAGCTGACACTGGGCGAGACAGGTCGGGTGTATTGGGCCTGGACAGGTCACCAGACTATCACAGGGCTGACACATAGAGACAGACAACCATTCACACTCACATTCACACATACGGACAATAACGAGTCACCAATTAACCTGCATGTCTTTGGACTGTGGGAGGAAGCTGGAGTACCTGGAGGAAACCCACGCTTACACAGGGAGAACATGCAAAGGGCTCCCCCATGCCGAATTCAAACCAGGAACCCTTTTGCTGTGAGGCGACAATGCTAACCACTGCACCACTGTGCTGTAAACCACCACAAAAAGGGGCTTCTGATGTCAGTGTCTGACGCTAAAACTACTGACAAAGCGGCGGTATTTGACAACTTAGGAATGAGATCGGGTTGCCCAGAATGTCCAAAACAGACGCTGGAGGGCACGTCATATTTTGACGTTTAGGTCCACTGACAAAGCGGACGTCTTGATTATTTTTGCACGAGTTGTGTGAGTTTGTAAACGGATATTTTGTTATAGTTTTGCTGTTGTTAAACGTGTACCCCAATGACTTCAATACTTTTTTGGATTCCCCGTTCACCATGGAGACATGCGGGAAAAGGTTTCCCTCACAATTCAAGGTAACATAAGGTGAGTAACTGACATACAAATGGTGATGTGTTCCTTTAACACCTTTGGCAGAGTGTAGGATTTATTTAGTCATTCTGCTGTTTAGTGCTGCAGCTGTTGCTTTACTCTGACTGACTGAGCCATCAGCAGTAAACATCAGGTTTTGGTGTCAGTCCCACAGAGTGATACTGTGAGCCCTGCCAGAGCCGCCTCTTATTAGTCATTCAATAATTTTGAGTCACACTATCATCACAGAGGCAGAGATAATTATTGCACCAGCAGCAGCCTCAATAAACCAGAATGTAGTACAAACACTCACATGTTATGATTGTAGTGTGAGTAAGAAGTGAATCACTTGTAAAAACTCTAGCTTTGCAGCTGCTATCAACATAACTCTGACTGAACATGACATTTAGAGGAATACATCGGCATTTTGGGAATTAGGTTTACACGCTTTCTTGGCGAGAATTAGATGAGAAGATCAATACTTCTCCCCAGAGTGATATCAAGCTTCACATCTAACTCGCTGACAAACAGCAAATCAGCATATTTCCAAAACGATTACACTGTTTCTTCAAAGGAGTCCTCGGGGATGTCATTCTTACAATATGTAGAATATGTAGGAAATCATTCAGTGAAGCAGTCGAAATTCCTCCTGAGAGTTTTTGAGGGTGGATTTGCCCTTTAATCTAAGCAGGTCTAACTCATTAACTCTCGCTCTGCTCCTTGAAACCCATGCAGCCTGTTTGTGTTGTCAGAAGAAGATGAACAAAGTCTCTTTATTTCCTTTGCTTAGTTAAATACTCAACACATAATGCGAGACATCTGGCAGCTTCAGCACAGCCTGTTTGAATAGAGACCTGTGACACTAAATAGACGCTTGCTACTCTGGATACATCAGTAATGCACTGCTTGAGTCATCATCTGCCTCTAAATAGTGCACCAGAGCTCAAGTAGATCTCACAAGGCTATATTTGTCTTTGATTATAGATTTTGGCCAGACTAAATGTGCAGGATGCCCAGGTTTCATCCCTGCTCAGACTTATACACCAGTATTTAAGCTACACGTTCACTCAGCTATATGTAACACAGGACTGTTCATAATCTATGGCAATTAAAGCATAATCTTTTTTTTTTTCTTTTTTTTTTGTAGAAACCTATATGAAGTATTAAATGGCAGAGAATGAGTCATCTTTCTTATCTTAGCATAGAGAAAGATCTGTCACTGAATGGTAATAAATGGCAGTCTCCTCCTCACTGTGTGTGTGTGTGTGTGTGTGTCACTTTGTTTCATTCAGCGGCAGCGTTGGAGCAATGTCACGGGTCCGGATGTGTTTCACAGATGGTTATGCTGCAGTATGATTTTATGACTCATTCACTTTGATGCAGACACTCGCACACTCCAGCATGAATGACTACTGGAGTGCTGGAACTTGGAATACTTAAAGGAAACAATCTTAGACGTGATCTATTAGAAGACCTCCTTCAGTGTATGACCCGACCAACTCTTAATGCAGCATATGCAATCTGATAAGGCGCTGTAGTAGAAGAACACAGTGACATCCCTGTCTATATGAGCAAAATTAAGATCATATAACAAAATGATATTGATATTGGGTTCCCCGTCCATTCCAATAGACATAACTTTTCTAGATCTGTCTACATCTGTAATTACAGTCAGCTGACTCCACCCAAATGCACAGACTTAGGCTGCTTTCACACCTGCCCTGTTTGATTTGTTTCAATCAAACTCAAGTTCCTTTGCCCCCTCAGTGCGGTTCGTTTGGGCAGGTGTGAACACAGCAATCACACTCAGGTGTGCACCAAAACAACCAGACCGAGACCTTCTTGAAGAGGTGGTCTCAGTCCGGTTACAAAGGAACTCTGGTGCGGTTGGTTTGTGGTGAGAAGGTGTTCCGACCTGGATGTGAAGCAACTGCAGTCACATGACACATTGTTTGGGTTAAACATGAGCATGTTACAGTCCTGGAGGATTATTAATGTGCACCTCCTCCTGTACTGCCTTAATATGCACATTCAGCACATCCAATGCATCAAAACATTGTTTTCTAGTTGGAGCCGCGCCTCGTTTTCAAACTGTATGGTTTGACTAAAATGAACAATGACAGCAATATAGTCCACGATGAGCAGCGCTAAAATCAACCTGCGTAGTTGTCCCTCCATTGTGACATTAGAAAGTGTCACATTTATCTTGCAAGTGTACTCTTCTTCAACGTTTGCTTTACTTCCTGGATTTTTCCCACATGGAAATTCTGACCAATCAAGAGCAGCTTTCTCACACAAGGCATTTGATCTGGTCCTCTTGTAAATGCTGCCGTGAGAACACGAACCAACTCTAGGCAATTATACAACTTTGGAACAACATGAGTCCCTGATTCAGACCAAAGGAGATGATTCTAGGGCTGAGAGCAGCCTTCAATTTGATTGGATGTCTGAATGCTAATCAGACAGTTCCACATCATCAAAAGTGGACTAGAGTAGAGCCACACCCACAATTTCAACAAGCATGGCTGACCATGGAGACATGTAGGACCTTTCCCAAACTACCCCTACACCCTCTCCCTACCCACACTCAGTTTCCATGTTGTCCCAGAGTGTCCACCATGTTGAGTGCCGTCCCAAACCAGCTCCTGAGGTGTGGAGGTGAGTTATTTTACTGTTAGTAAACAGTATGATGTTTTTTTAGCTGGTATTTTAAAACATAATTTTACTCACTGATATGAGTTAACCTTTCATGAAAAATAACATCATGTTTTTAGTTTAAAAAAAGTCTGTTGAGACCATTTATTGTCATTTATACTATCAGGTGATTTCTGCGTTAAGATTCTTCATCCACTGGAATGGACAGAAAAAGAAAACCATGTAATAAAGTATCCTAATAAAACAACAAAAGAGGTAATAATTTATGAGTGAATTCGGAGTTGAAATCCTCAATTAGAATATATTTTATTGTGTTTGGAACATAATTGTTTTAATTGATTTATTTAACAGCATTTTTCTTTTAAAGTTCTAGAGTTGTTAGACATACAGAAAATCACAAAAATGGTAAGCTTTTAATAATGTCTTCTAAAAATGGGTTTGTGTTTAAGAATTTAGCAGCAAGATAGCCTATGTACAAAAAAATGGCAAGAAGGAATGGCAAGAAATATCAGTGATCTATTTGCTAGGAGCACAGGGGCGTAAATATAGACAGTGCAGGCAGTGCAATTGCACTGGGGCCCCTGAGGTGGAGGGGCCCGTAGAGAGAGCAGGCTCTTGAGAGTGATTCAGATTACCACCTTGTAAATATACCTGTGCTCAAAGATAATAAATGATAAAACAAGAATATTATTAATGTAAAAATAATGCTGTTTGTTATATATGTCCTCAAAAAGACAAACCAATGTGTCAGGGTTTTCCTTTCACTTTTTAAACAGTCAGTAGCTAGTTAAAACACACTTATATGCTTTTTATATATACGTATAAAATCTATCAGTATACTTTAAAAACTATTCAATTAAATTATACATTTCTAACTTTCTTTGATATTTTTGTCAGACATACAGTGATGATTGTTGTAATATGTATGTTGATGTTGTTCAATGTCAAGTCTCTGTTTTTGTCAAGACAATACATGCATGATAGCATGCACTTTCATGTTTACTAGTTATTTGTATTTACTCACTTTACTTACTTAAATGAATTAGTATTACCTCCAATACTGGCAATACTTTCCCAGGGATCTTAAAAAACTTCAGCTTCCTCATATTATGTATAATAACAATAATGATAATACCAAAAATGTAAATAAATAAATATAAATGTTAATGTAAATTATGCAAAAACAAAACAAAACAACAGATTAAATTGTGATTTCTCTTTCTGTGTAGCTGGCTTTGGTTTTACATTAAATGTATTATTAGGTGGAATTAACATTATTTGTTGGTAGTATTTACCACTGGAGAGTTTACTGAACAGTAGCTCAGCAGGTACTTAAACACACCACAATCACAAACCTGAGATAAACATTGAACTCTAACAGAGCCAAGTGTCCGTCTTTCCCATCACCCTGAAAGCAACATTTTTTCAATGAAACTGACCTCTGGTGTTTACGCTCGTCACCATGGTGATGGTGTAGGAGGCGGGTCACTGCTGTGGCTGGTGACGTTCACAGAGAGGTATCAACCAATCAGAGGCCAGCTCCGTTACCGGGCTGACGTCACTGTTAAAGTGAACAGGACCGTTACTTGATTGCAGAAAGTCTACAACTGCAAGGGGACAGAAGATATGGCTGAATACCAGCGCAGTCTTCATTTAAAGCCCGTGACGGTGTAGCCGTACCTCCATCATCATCGGGCAACTCCATCAACGGTCCGAGAAGCGAAACAAAGCCGCCGTTAAGATAGTTTAGGGGGCGTTTACTGCGCGTCTGGACCGGGATGATCTCCAACTGTGAGGTGAGTGAATAACTAGTTACCTCACAGCACCATCACCCTCTGAGGTGCACAAGCCAAACCCCCATATCTGACACTGTTACACTGCGTTTCTTACCGTCAGTGAATATTTAACTCACCTTATCAGATATATTTAACACATCTTAGAAGTCATACTGCGTCACTGAAATATTCGGCTTAAAATATGACCGCGAAACAACTCTGTATTTAAGCTAATATCAAGTTTTAACACAGGCAGCTGACGTTACTTTCTAACTTAACTGTTACATAAACTGCCCAACGTTTGGTTGTGTTGGAAAAATAACGGCTGAATCAACCGTAAAAGTTCCGTTTCTACCGTTCAATCCGTCACATTCACCGTGAAATGTGTGTGGTTTGACCGTTAACGTCACAACGCTGCCTCACACATAAGCTACTGTTAAGTTAGCTAGCGACATGGCTACTTAACCAGCCGGTGTGGGACGTTAACTGCGGTTACACCGAGAAAATAACGACGCAGTTGAGTTAACAGAAGGTGTATTAACTTTGAACCTCCAGTCTTAGAGGACTTGAGGGACGGTGAGTTTTCACGGACACCATCTCCTCCCCGCCCCCTTCAGCACTCTGTTAAACCTGTCCCGCTTCCATTAACGTTACCGAGCCCCGGTTATCTAATCACATGTACAGTAACGTTATACACACACTTAATGCGGAATATTTCACATATATTGATTTTTCCCCTCTTATCAGTGTGTTTAGAGCCACATACAGCCGGCCACACTGCAGTGCATCGACCATAGCTTGTGCTGTACTGTCGTCCCATCTCCTCCTAGTGTCATGTAACGCTATACCCCTCACAGAGACCTGTCTTTTTCCATTGTCTGCACACATACGTCAACTGGTTTCTAGAAAATACTCGATTTTTGACTAAGTAATTTACTGCACATATAATTTTTTAAACAGTTTTGCAACTACATGATATACACATGTGGCCAGATTAAGGATGATATGGTAAAAAATGACTTTAAAGGGATACTTCATTTCTTTAAAAGCAGGGTTGTATGGGCTTCTTATCCTTAAACAGTGTATAACAAACAGTAGATGTAAGTCAGCACACCCCCAGTTTGGAGCATAGGCTTTTCATAAAGATGGACGATGCGTCTCCGCTTGCCCCCACTGTACAGAAGTGAAGCTAACATATCCCAGACACTATAGAAAGCCAGGAGCATTTAATGCGTTAAGACATCATATTTATACCTGTTAAGATAAACAAATTTAACTTATTAATACGAATGTCAAAATAAATGTATAGAGCCATATGGCTTTTGATAGAGTTTGAAGCATCCATTGTATATAGAGATGGATGGCACATCTCTGCTTGCCCCCACTGTACAGAAGTGAAGCTGAAATATCCCGAATATGACTGCTGCCATCTTGCGCTGGTGATCATTCAAAGTCAGAGGTTGTGTCCGAAATGATTCACTCATTCCCTACTCTCTACTCACTATATAGGGAGCTATTTGTAGAGTATTGAAAGCCATATGCCTCTCTCTATGTCTGTTTGACGTTCTTATTAATAAGTCAAATCTGTTTGTCTTAACAGATGAAATTATGACGTCTTAACATGTCAAATGCGCCTTAAGACAATAGGAAATGCCCTGTTATCAAGTACATTACCACCCCTACATACTCACCCCTTTTTGGCCAATGTGCTCCTGTTAGTGGGTACATTTTGGCTACGCACCTGTTACCTGTCCATGTTTACTAGCTAATGCTCCACTCCACTGCTAACGTATTAAACTGGAGTTCTACCAAGAGAGATATAATGCGGAATTCAGCAGCAACCCTCAGTGACATAAGTAATATAAAGTTGTAAAACAAATAATTTTAGGCATTCATCTTGTATGATTTGAATGAATTAAGGCAAATCATCAAGACACTCAGAATAGATGACTTAACATTATGCCCAATGTACTCCAGTGTCACTGCTTCACCTTAATGTCAGGCAGTGATTTCCAACAGAAAAATGAAGCCTTTCTATCGCTCTCTTCAAAGCCAGACTCCATTGACAAAAGCAGTGATTTAACACTACTGAACACAGGAGCTGCTGGTCTACCACTGCCTCGATCAGTTAATTAGTTTGTGTTATTGTGTGACTTTGACATTTAAAAGGGTTAGCTTGGATTCACCAAAGTCACATAATAACACAAATTAACTGACTGAACGAGGCAGAGGTAGACAAGTAGCTCCTGTGTTCAGTGAGCTAAAATTGCTGTTTTTCTCAATGGAGTCTGGTGGCTTTGACAAGAGCATAGATAAGGAACTGAAATTGTTAACGGCTTTCCCATCGGAATGGGCTGTCTGATGGAAAGATAAACAGTGAAAATACTGTCAATATAGCATACATTTAAACAGTTATTGATGTTTTTAGGTGGCTATTTTGTTGCTGAGCCCCATCTACAGCAGTACACTGCTCAGCTTCCATGTCAGACTCAAGCCTGCTTCTCCAAACTGAAGGTGTCGACTGACATCTACTGTATGTAACACACTAACTATGGAAAAGTATCCCATACAACCCCATTTCAAAACATCTGAACTATCCCTTTAATTTTGAAGCGATCACATTGTCATATGTGTCATATAAGGCTGAAACAGGGTGAAGTCAGGTAATGTGGGACAAATGAGGTTTGCATCTCGGGCTCTTTAAATATTAGCAGCCAGTCACCGAACATGTTATGGCAATCTTAATACAAAACAATCATTTTTATTGGTCTGAGATAACTGTAACGTAAAAATGCTTTATTCAGTATTTTTACTGGTTTTAATCGCCTGGTCTGTTTGTCTTGGAGAGGAAGAGATAATTCAGCTCCTGGTAAAAACCTCCTGAACAATGAACACTCACCATTATATGCCACTAAATCCTCCTAAATCTTACACACTGGTCCTTTAATGCTAGTCCTTTAAGGGCAAATTGGAATGCCACAGAGTGTTGAGTGACCTGTAGAGGTCATAGGCGTCTGCTATATTTACCGGCTCTGTAACTTGATCTGTGGCATTCTGGATGGCTGTGCTCATACTATCCTCTCGCGCTCTGGGGCCACAGTCTCCCAAGTAGCACCCCATTGCTTTCTGTCTATTGGCCTGTCCGCTCAGAACAACAACGGTGAGCCTCTTACAAACCAACTTAACTGCCGCTCTTCCTCCCTTTTCTTCTTTTAGGTACCAGCTTGTCAGTTGAATGCATAGGCCTGCCGTTAACCCAGCTGTAGGGTACGTTGTCCTGAGGAGTCGATGACAGAGGACAGGGATAATGTGTCAGAAAGTTCTGGATTTTGTTAGCATGAGCTGAAGCACTGGTGGCAGTGCATGTCACCAGTTGATGTGTGCATTGTACAAGGAAAATGTGTATAGTAGCTGGTTGTGACAGCAAAATATGTGCTTTGAAACCCAGTGTTGGAAGAGCCACATGATGAAGCTGCACAAGATGGAGCCAACCTATCAACTTTCTCTTTACCTGAGCGTTATAATTGAGCAACTTCTTCCAGATTTGATGCTACGAGCTGAAGGGCACGTCATCACTCTTTAACAGTTGGACATGAAATGCGGAGAGCGTGATGACCAGCCTGTACGGTCACTTCATGCTGAATGTGTTGGGCACAAAGTCAAAATATTTCCTTAAAGACACATCCCAAAACAGATCAAGATGTTGATTTCGCTGTCTTTGTTGATGTATAGTCTTGAAGGTAATACATTTCTCACACGCAGCTCTCACTATCCTCAGGCAGAGGTTGTCTGTCCAACTCGTTAGTCTGATAGCAGTGTTTGACAGCGTATGATCCAGCGACTCTGTATGTATTTGCCTCTTTCAGATTACACTTATCTTAAACAAAATTCCTCAGTCAACAGAAAAAGCGTAACTATTTTTGATGTTGCTGCTGCACAGTTTTGTCCTGTGTGTCGACTGGTATGTCATGTAACATGTCTGTGTGTTTCCACAGGAGTGCTGGGTGTCATAAAGCCTGTGTGAGTGTTCACTGTGGGGTAGCAACAGTAGGATGAGCTGCCCCAGAGCCATCAAAGCCTGCGGGGACTGACACACACCGCTACAAATACAGCAGGTAACCACTTCACACAGGCATGCTTTCACACACACACACACACACACACACACACACACAAGCTGTCCATGTTTATGATGGGAAATATCCTAAGTACACATGGCTCTGGTTGCATGACTCAGATGTATCCCGGCAGAATTGACCGACCCTTTTATGAAAGAGAGTTAGGAAAAGTTAGAAAAATAAGTTGTGTTATGTTTTATCAGCTTACAGATGACTCACAGAAATGACTAAACTGGAAAGGTGATGCTGCACGTCAGTTCCTTCTCAGTTTACAGTATTACTGCCATGTAGACATTCAGACTATGACACTGATAGGGCCTCGAAATTGCAGCTTACACTGCTAAAAGGTTTTGATGATGCCAGTATCACCTGGAGAACATTATCCAACAGTTTTGTTTGCACACATTTGTTATCAGCATTAATCCTACTACATGAGACCCCAATCACACAGAAAGCATTTAAGCTGGAGGTTGTAATTGTAATTGTTTACAATGAGAATTACGGTTGAGCTCACTGTTTTTGCGTTGCTATGCACCTTGCGTTTCTGCACTCTAGGCGCCTGACGTTTTTGCCAAAGCGCTCTGAACTCCTTGAGTTGAAAAAACTTCAATTCAGAGTGGAAAAGTGTCCCACATTATCTCCGCTTTTTCCCTCATTGCCCAATCAGATGACTTGAGAGGCGGGCCTTCTGTGGTGGTCATGACAACAAGTTTACAGCTGGTAAACAATGGAGGAGAAACTGGTGGTAGCTGTTGCTGGATCTTCAGAGCTATACGACTTTACAAGCTGCTGTTACCACCATCTCAATAGAAAACAGCAGGCGTGGAAGCATATAAGTGCAGTACTTAAAACAGCCATTATCAATAGGAACCTCCTGGCCCATGTTCCAGCCTCTTTTTTAGGGTCTGATGTACCCACACAGATCTCTGTTTATCTGCTGACAGCCTCTCACCCTCAGCCAGAGCTACAGACAGTACCCTCTGCCTCAACATTTTAGTGAGTAGCTACTAATTACTGTGACATAAATAAAATAAAAAAATAAATAAAAGATTGATTACACAGGAAGCTTAGGGTAAGGAGTTGATGGGGTGGTTGCCTGGCAACAATAAAAAGGCGCAGCAAGCTCCTTTTATTTTTTTTTTCCAGTGGCATTCATTTTTAAAAAAAGGCAGTGCAGTGTGCCTTGTGTGTTGCAACCTGCAAAACGCTTTCTGTGTGATCAGGGCCTTAGACACTAAACCTGCCATGCAGTGCGTCTGTTATGTAAGAGTAAGGGTTTAGTGTTGGGGGTTAGGGGGTCAGGGGTTATCTCTAATGGAGACCAGTTAATCTTGTGGTTTTAGAAACACAAATCAAGAGAAAGCCAAAGAAAACAAACAGGTTGGTGCTTCTTAAAGATGTGCACTGGTTTGGCCACCTTAAAACTTCCCTGCTGTGGTGATCTGAAGCTCCTCATTGAGGTCAGGGGGGCACAACAGAATGCAGAGGTGCCTGTTTGTGTCAGAGGTAAAATTTTTAATATCAAGTGACAGGAAGCCAGTGGAGAAAAGCTTAAATTGGTGTAATATATTTGTGTGTTTAGTTTTTGTCCAAAACCTCAGTGCTGAGTTTTGAACCAGCTGGAGTTTTTACGTGTATATGTGTATATGTGTATATGTGTAGTAGTGTGGTGGTGTTTGTTATGGGAGGCGAGACTCTCTTGCATGTGTGTGTGTAGAAAAGTACCGTAACCAGGCCGGCAAGTGCAGCAGACACAGTGAAGTGTATACTTTTCTGAAATGAAAATTTTATTAGCGGTCCATGGAAAGTCATGGAAAAGTTTTGAAACTTCCTCGGGAAAATGTGCGGGAGTCCTGGGTAGAAACAGTGTCCAAAAACATAGTGTAGCAAGAATGACGAGCTCTAGATGACATAGAGCATAGGGCCGAGGGTTGGAATCAAACCAGGTCAAGGAATATTGTTTCACTTTATAGAGTTATTACGATAATGGAGAGATGATAAAAACAATGATAAGAGATTTTAGATACAGGTAATTTTGCAGCCTGAATGTACATAGAGAACACGTTTGGACTAAAAATCAATTGTTGTAGCACACAGCATATTAAAATGTGTTTTATTTATGAATACATGGAACGTTTGGTCTGACATATTACATTCAAACCATTCATAAATAGTTTCAGCTATGTGATCCCATCCTATGAGCCTAATAGGGCCAAACGCCGCACTTACTGCACCAGAGTACGCTAACATCTTAATGTTGTTTGTGACGCAAGGAAGGGCGGCCTCTGATGAGTCCTGTTGGTAGAAACCAGATTGGAATTCATAAAATATACTAGTGTAATCCAGATTATCCACAATTTGTACAGGAGGAAGTGCTCACAAAGCATCTTTAATGGTAAATATATGTATATTCTAGATGAAATCTTTTAAATCAACAGTGATTGACGTTATCAATGACACCCAGCTGGTGATTGATGCTTTTTAAATAGATAGGAAGCAAGTATATTAAAAGGGAGACTCTTCCACAAGTGTGAATTAATGCTCTAACCACAAGTTGCTTTAAGCCACTTGTGTGTGTCTAATGCCTCTCTAAGCATCACTCAGTGGGATGGCAGAGATTGATAGGTGTTTCAAATAATAATGGTATCTAATTGACCAAATGATTAGCTCAATAAATAAAGAATGATGCCAGTCATCTGCAGAGGCTGCGGCATCAATCACTGCAGCCTGCAGAGTCGATCCTCTCTGAGGTCACTGCTGCTTTTATGGCCTCTCATGAGTCACCAACAGATGGTGGTAATGATAGATGCTTATTCTCCCCGGGTTTTCATATTGTGGAAGTTGGTTGTGAAAAGTAGTAATGAGTTAAGAATTTCATTGTAGCAGAAACCAGAAACAAGCTTTTCTCTTGAGTTGCTGCCTTTGAATGCAGCGTTTTGGGGTTGTTTTTTAGAGTTTAATAAAGCATGTTCAGGGGTATAAAATGAAAGGTATTTAATATCTTCTATCACAGATTTTTTTATGAACCAGATGTTTTTAATCCCCACTTTAATCTTGTGGTGTTATTTTGTGGCATGGTGGCACTGTACGTTCCTCCAGTCCATTTCCTTTTTCCTCGTATCTAGCTGTAAATGCTGCATCATATACATCACTGCACTGTCTGCCACACACTGAACTTGGCTGCAGTGGAATTAAAGTGTTGAATGGAGTCTGACCAGTAGCTAAGGAAGGCTGGAGAAGGTCCAACTATGGCTTGTTAGAATAGCCAAGTAGTCAAGCCTAGTTTTAATATGAAACAGCCTGGCACTTAGCAGTAACGGGCAGAGAGGGAGGGCAGAGGCGTCAGTGTGGCCCTCACAGGCATCAGCAGTCTCTTATCCGCTCACATTTCAGGGTATATATAGCCTGCCTGTAAGACCAAGCCAAACCCAGCACTGCTCAGAGACCCCTAATGGCCCCCATATTTGTTTCTAACACTATTCCTTATGAGAACACTGTGTATACATTGTGTTAGTGGTTCTTTGCGTGGTCGTAAGAGTGTGTGTATACTGCTACAGCTGTCTTGGCTCATGTTGGGGTGATGCCCACAATAGAACAGGGTTCCCACGCTAATGGAAAACCAGGAAAAGTCATGGAATTTCACAAACATTTTCCAGGCCTGGAAGAGTCAAAAGTTTTGGAAAACTCATGGAATTTTCTTGTTTGTAATAAAATTAATTGTTACAGTAATCTTCTGGGAATAACCTTCCACGTAATGTAACATGACAGCGAATTTATTTTCTATGAATAAGCCGTTGATGTAACGTAGCAGCATCATGCATCAGCTTAGGGCTGCATTGACAATTGCGATGTGCAGTAGTTGCATCAAAGGACATGCAGGGTTCAGTAAAGCTCGGTCTCACTATGAAGTCGTTGAAATCTGGCGCTTGGGCAGTGACTTGCAGCATCAGACACCAACTAAAAAAGGCGTCCTTTAACATGGGCATGATACGCGGCTGGTTGCCGTTATAGTTTAACAGCAGCCAGCGGCTTCAGGGCGAAACACGGCGGGACAAGGACGAAAGTTAAGGCGGCGAAAGCCTGAGTGAGGGGGGCGGGAGGGGTGGTGGATGGGTCCAACACTCGACCTTCACCTGAGAGAGCAATGTTCACGTCCCGTAAAATTGTAAAGCCAAACCCTGTTCTTTTTTCCTAAACCTAACCACGTGTTTTTGTTGCTTAAACCCAACTATTGTGTTTGTCATTGAAGGAAAAAAAACGTCAATTTGCGTGGTTGTACCGACATCAATTTCCTGTTAAAACTGAGGTGTATCTTGACAGAAGAAGAGGCTGCTGCTCTCTCTGCCTCAGGCTTTCCACATACTGTAGGCACATGGAAGGGCAGGGAGGTTTACACTCTGCCTCAGGCTTTCCTCTTTTGCGCGTGGAAGGGTGGAGAGGTTTACTCTCTCCGCCTTAGGCTTTCTGCGTAGCCCTAGGAAAGGCAGAGAGGCCCCAGAACAGAGCCATACCACCAAATATAATACTGTAAATAGAAACTAAGTTTTGAGCTTTGGCTAAAGTGGTCCTGACTGAACTCATTTCGGGGTTCCCACAGTTTTGGAAAACCTGGAAAAGTCATGGAATTTCATAATCATATTTTCCAGACCTGGGAAAATTATGGAATGAGTCAAAATCATTGAAAGTTTTGGAAAACTCATGGAAATTTGTTGTGTGAAATGAAATCATTACAATAATCTTTTGTGGATAAGCCTTCATCTAATTTGAAATTACAGCAAATTAATTTTCTGTAGCTGGCAGAAAAAGTTAAAAACCAACCTGTGATTAAAGTGAAGCATTCAGCAGCTAAACAGCCAGGTGGTGGAGACAAAACCAGAACTGAAGGGTGCACAGATGTGCTGTATTATGGTCATTTTGTGCTGCAAGATAGTGAAATATCAAGCGTGTTGTTGCACTTTCAACTGACTACATGTGTGCTCTCTTTTTTCATTGTGAAAAAGAGATGTATCTGACCCAGCATTGAACTGTACTATAGAATCACAGTATTCGCTTTAACACTGCAGTGACTCATCCGAGATTGAGATAACCATTTACTATAGTGCAGCACTTGTCCACTCACACACAGACGCACATACTCTCACTCTAAATCACCAGAGAGCATCCATGCTGATGTTACATTCATGCAGTGTCACCTCGGGGCACGGCGGCTGTGGCGTCCTGCGTCATCACACACACACTCTCCTGCTGCACTTGAGATTGGCTCCGCTCTCTAATAGGCCAGGAGGAGACCTGGGAGGACAATATGTACCGTAAGAGCTCTGACTCACTGACTCATTAGAGTGATGGATGTTCGACAAAAGCACATTTCTGTGAGATAATAGACCTGATCCAAGTCAAATGGAAAATTTGTAATGTGTCTGTGGCTTTTCATCGAAGATAGTTGAGATGCAGTTGTATTTAAGGTTTAAATTATGCTTTCCACATTTAATAATACACACAGGTAGACCCCTTACCTATTATTACTCTATTTTTTAACAATATTAGTTTCAAAGACTTCACATCAAAGGTAATATGCTTTTGCCACATGTTGGCCACCTGATAAATTTAAGTCCACAACCCAATTACCAGAAAAAAATGTTGGCATTATATGTTTCTGCAAACCACTGATACATTACATTTGTACATTATTTTGTAGCCTACACATTAAACTCTTCAACAACACAGTGGTTATGTGTGGTTAGGTTTAGGCACAAAAAACACTTGTCTATGTTTAGGAAAAGATCTTGTTTTAGCTTAAAATACACTATTTTGGGGGTTCAGTCCCGCTGGAAAAGCAGTGATATCTTTGGGGGAAAAAAACAACCGTTTTTCATGGCACTATTACGCTGGAAAAACAGCAGTGGGTCACTTAAAACGCCGACAGTTGGGGGCTAAATATCCTCTGGAAATGCAGTGGACGTTTGTGGGCTAAATGCAGCAATGACGCACTAAAAAGCAACAGCTTGTTGATGGCCACTTTTTGTTGGTCTCAAACAAGCATCTGTCCAAGGTGTCTCGCCATCATGGACAGATCACTGAACAGGCCTACCAGGTACAGGCCCAGAGGCCCAATTGTCAGGGCTACCCCTGGCCTTCACCTGCAAAATCAGTCAAAGACACACACCAACCTGGAAGAGACTCCAAATGACAACAAAGACACACAAGAGGACCACAAAGATACAAAACTGACTGCAAAGAGACACAAAGAGACTCACAAACACGAGAAGAGGTGGTGGGACATTCTGCATGTCTGTGCCCAATGGCCCATTGTCTTGTAATATGGCCATGCACACCATCTACCATCCCCTCCAACTCCTGATGACAAAGTCAGCTCATGAATTATGTCACTTTAGAAACATTGATTTGATACATATGAAATGTGCAAATGTAACGTATTTGGGGTTTGCAGAAACGTATAATGCCAACATTTTATTCTTTCGACTGGGCTCATGTCCAGTGTTCAACAGGTTGATGAGAGCATTGAGAGTGAACCAACACATTAAAGTTGTGGATTATATAACCAAAACAATGAGCGAAAAGGAGCGAAAATGTTTGTTTGAGATGATTGGAGTTGCAGGCAACCCCTGGTGACATTACATAAAGTTGTTTATTCCATTCTTTGAGAAAAATATTGAATGGTGCAGCTTGAAAAACAAAAGTCAGTGGCGTTGTCAGTGAGAGCCAGGAGTGCTTTAGCACTACTATTGATTGACATATTGTGAATAGAAAGAGTGTGTTGAAAAGTAATAGTGTTCCAGTGTGAATTGTTTCTTAAACCACCGGTTGCTATTGTTTTGTTAGTTCTTTATTTGTTTTTTTATGCCTCAGTGCTGGTAATAGCTGTGGCTGGCAGCATCATGTTTTTGGGCTGTCTGTCTGTTCCATTCTTGTGAATATCTCAAAAGCGCCTTGAAATGAACTGATTAGAATTTGGTGGTCAAAGATCAAGGCCAGTGTGACCTCACAAAACAGCTTTTCAGCCAAAACTCTAGAAATCATGCACCAATTATGACAAAATAGGATAAAACAATTAAGTAATGACATTTAATATCCAAAAACTGCACTGTGACATCTCAGATACAGAAGAGGAGACATTTGGTCAGGTATTGAATTAGTGACTCTAATCTTGGGTGTCCATCTTGAAACTGTGCTGATTGTTTAGATCTTCTGTGTGTGAAGCATTCATGTTTTAAAGGCATGGATGTGAACTATAACTGCAACTTGACTCGAGCGCGGAGGCATCCAACCACGAGGCTGTAATTCTAGTTTGTCTTTGCCTCTAAATTGCTCCTGAATCCAGTTCCAGGTAGTGAAAGTCTGATTCCTAAAAACTTTAACGCTTGGTTTTCTGAAACCTGCTCAGTAAGTGAAACCTCATCTCTGCAGCTCTTTGCCAGGGACTGCCAACAGTCAGCTGCTGAAATCTTCTCTGTCACTGCACTCATGCAGTCACTTCTGTCGACAGCTTTCTTAATACAGATTTAGTGGAAGCTTTACAGACCAGTCAGCTCTGTCACAGTTGTGGAATGATGTATTTTCACTTTGCTATGCTTTCCCTTTCTATTTCCCTCTGACTGCTCATATTTGATTTGATCTTAATCTGTATTGTAACTCTCCAGCAGCTCAGAGGCTCGTCAGGCAGCTTGTTTTCATTTCCTGGGTGGTTTTCTAAAGAAGGGAGAGGATAACAGAGCATTAAGTGCAGCCACTGGTCTGTAGCTCTGATAGTAAGTGTAAATTGGCCTGCTGCTACTTTTAAGTCCTTTATGCGTTGGTAGCAAACAAACAAATGCAGCGTGTTGCCACGGTAGCTATGGTAACTACTGGTTAGCACAACCTCAGGGGAGGCTGAAAATGCGGAGTAGCCAGAGCGTGCTTTTGTGTGTGTGTGTGTGTGTGTGTGTGTGTAGCTGTGGCGCATGCTCATGCCTGTGCATGTGTTGTTGTTTCCGTGGAGACGTCTCCTCTCAGAAGTGAAATCCATAGTTTGCTATCATCTTATCAATCCTGCGTGTCCATGTTGTGTGGTGTTACTCCCACGGGTGTGATTTGCTGTTTGCACTTCACTCTCACCAGCTCGCCCACCAGGCCAGCCCGAGCTTGTTTCGCTCTGCTGCCCTGGGTCTGTGGCCATGACACAGCTGTGGGACAACAGAGAGGTGGATGCATGAGGCAGGTGGGGCGAGGTTAAAGTGAGGCCAAAGTACGGTCAAGGGTTCAAAGGACATACAGGTGATGTTTATTTGAGGGTTGTGGAGTTCCAAAATATCATAGACACAAGAAAACCACAGACCTCCATTTGGTAAGAGCTTGTCTCTGTTGTTGACAATATGGTATTGTGTAACTGTTAATTTAAGACCCATTGTATTGAGGAGCTGTGTTTATACAGCAGGTCTCACTGACAGTTTTGTCAGAGAAAACACAACTCATGGTGTGATGGATCATCCAGGATTCTTGCTGAAATTTCACTCACATTTTTTTATCCTAGTGTTTACACAGTGTGAGGAGTCACATAATGAAGGTCTGAGTTAGTGTGATGATAAGGAAGTGGTGGTCTCACCAGCAGCCTTGTAAGTCGGTGGAATTTGCACTGATGAATACGTTTTGCTGCAAACAAAGTCGAGTACAGGCTTTGAAAATGCTGCTTGGCTGGTGGTCCCTTTGAGTTCAGGCTGCAAATTACCTGCCGGAATTACCAGAAAAGATGCACTGCAAACTTTTCTGACCTCATTAAAGCATATTACACCTTTTCTAACAAGTAAAGCAACACAATTAAACTCAATAAAAATGTAATGGATGCAGATCTGAATGTTAGAGGCAATATGGACGCATTTAAGAAGATACTAGAGCCATGATACTAAAGTTACTGTCTGCGGGCTAAATCTGCTGGGTGGCCCGCTGACCATTTTATAATTTACACTGAAAATAAATGTATTAACATTGGAATTTTTTTTGTACTTTGAATATAAAGAAGTCACGTTTGTTTAGTAAAAAGCATTAAAGTAGATCTTGTTTAGAAAAACAAATGTCAGGGGAGAATCTTCTACACCAGTGGTTCCCAACTGATCCAGCCACAGGGTCCAGATTTCTCCTTAGTCATCAGTTCAAGGTCCACATCATTTAATACATGCGGCATCACACTTGTGTTCGGCCATGTTGTCGACCTAGTTTGTTAGACTGTAGGTTCATTTCTTCTTCTGGAGTTTCAGTGACTGAATTTGTAAAATACATGGACACATATGGATGAGATGCGGCTCTGTATATATGATTTATTATTAATACTTTGCAAGGAAACTAAATAAAATTTTGATCACAATGAAACATATCACTGATGTTTGTTAAATTACTTGCCCCTGGCCTCCTGTTGTTTTGCAAAAGTGGCTCCTAGGCAAAGCAAGTTGAGTATCCCTGCACTAGAGACTGATTTTTGTTGCCACAGCTGATTTTAAATTTATTTCCCCAGCATATTCAGACAACACAAACAAGCAGGTTTGATGCCATCAGGGTTCCTATGGTCATGGAAAACCTGGAAAAGTCATGGAATTTTCAGATGTGTGTTAAGAGTAATCTTCCATGGGTAACCTTCCACCTGATGTACATAATGGCAGATTTATTTTCTGTTGCTGTAGACGTAACGTAACTCTAGTGTGCGTCGATGTGTGACGTTTTGTTCACCAACATGTATGTTTCTTAATTTTCTCTCCGCATTGTTTCAGCTAGCTGAAATTATATTTGAATAGAGTTCAGATGTAATATGTTTAAAAAAAAACACCAGGCAACTTTGGCAAGAAAAAAAATTATTATGGGTCCTTGAAGTCATGGAAGAGTTTTGAAATCTTGTCCATGAAAATGTGTGTGAACCCTGTGTCATGAATTAGTTTTTTAAGGTATTGTTGATTTAAACGTCATTATCTCTGAACCACCAAATTCTTCTCTTGACATACATCGTCGTCATACAGCATTCAGATCTGACTCAAACTGGTTCAGTTCAGTACGACACCAGGCCTATATAGTGCTGTTAAAATGTTAATAGCTTAGCAACCACTGTATCTGCAACAGAGTTAATGCACCAGGACGATACTGCGGTCTTTCAGTATGTTTGTAATGTGAGTTAACAGTATGTGAGGAGAGCTACAGATTCAGGCTTCAGATTCAGTGTTGAATATTTGTTTTCATGCACTGATCACATCCAGTCTTAAAGAGAAGTAGGCCTATGTTCAGGGGCTGTTTGTTTTTGTTGATGCTTGTTTGTTCCAGAATTCTGGCACTAGTAACTGACACAAGTGGTAACGGAGAGTAAATCCAGATCCAAAAACTCTGGGTGATGTCAGGGCCGCCGTGTCCATGTTTTACTGTTGCCATCTGCATCACAGCGCCAAAACCAAAATAACCCTCCAAACACCACTGCTGCCAAATTATAGAAGCAAACCTCATCCATCTACCAAGCCTGCCTTTAGCTCGCTGACTTAAAGTAAGGCCAGCGCCTCGGTGCTGTTAGCCTGGCTGGCTTAGCAGTACTCAACTGAATGGCCACAGCTGCCTGGCCTGCCGCTGTGTGCTTTGGCCAGCAGTGTGTGTTGGCCTGTCTCCAGCACGCTGCCTGTCTGCCTACTCCAGATCCTTATGCTGAATTATTGATAAAGCTGTGGTCACAGAGAGAGAGGGAGGCAGAGGGAGAAAGCGATAGAGACCCAGAAGGAGGGGAAATTACACCGAGGAGAAGTAGGTGCACTCGGAAGAGGAGGCAGGCCGCCGAGGAGGAAGGGAGGGAGAGAGATAGAAGAGGGGAGAGGGACGATTAAAGAAATAGGAGCCTCCCTCTCTGAACTCAACACGGATCACAAACACCAGATACTTTTATTTATTCAGACGCTGGCTGCTGTGCATGTGAACAAGAGCCTCTCTCTGCCTCTGCTGCGGCTGCAGGAACACACCGTGCTCGCCGCCTGGCTTTACCTCCAACACCCAGCTGGACTGTCCCATTATAGCCATGGGAGACACACACTGCGCTGATCTGAATAGGAGCAGGGGTGGGCTGGTGCCCTGCAGAGAGGATTTGCAACTTGAGATGCCAGAATAGCCAGGACAGATTCCATATTTATATTTATCTCCTTGATATCAGAATGAGTTGAAGTTGGTAGAAGGGGTCCCAGTGGGTTTTCTGAGTGAGTGGGATTTAAGTTCAGTAAAAGATGCTGTGCCTTTCTTTAGCGTTAGATCACACCTAAATGGTGTATCAGCAAGCATGTTAGCTTGTGCTAATTGTGTCACTACAGATCTCTGTTGGATTGTATATCATGCTCCTCAGAGTTGCGTGATGTGGGCTCATGGTAGTGTCGTTGTGTAACCAGGCGGGCACTGTAAAGGCCTGTAGATAGGCAGATCAACACAGGACAATAAAAGTGGTAAAATAAAATACTTTTTAGAAGGGGCACTCCACCTGTTTTACATGTTAAAGTTGATTTTATAGAGAGGCGAAATCCCTCCCCTTCTAGTGTCCCCTGTGCTAGTGGTTCTCAACTGGTGGGTTATGGTCCAAAAGTGGGTCACAAGCCCATTCTGAATGGATGGCAAGTGACTCGCGAACATGTCAAGTTTGTAAAGAACACGCTTTATTTTGAAGTACAGTGGATTTCCGGCACAGGCTTTTAATTTGAAGTGGTGTTTCCTGTTGTAGAGTGAGGATAGCTACTTAACAGAGACAGCAATCTAGCATGACGACTTGGCCAAATGCTGAATATGACGCTGAATATATTTAACTTTGTGGACCTAACTAATGACTAAGGAGCAATTCGGACCCCATGGGTGGACCAGTTGGGAACCACTGCCCTGTGTGTCCTTATTTTGGAAAAAATCTACAGCAAGAGATAAATCATTTTTTGATCCTGTATGAATTGGGCCATGGATTACACATATGATTTGTCATAAAAACTATAATTTTGCAAGTCAGGCATGTTGTAGTTTAATAGGTTTGTCATAGCACCATTCAGTTTTGAGTGACATTGCTCAGAGAACTACATCTCTCATCAAGCACAATATATGTCATTATCTTACCTGATGTGCCTTATCTTGTGATTCTTATCTGATTTATAGGGATGCACAATATTGGATTTTTTGCTGATATCTGATATCCGTCAATATATAACAACTCGTGGATAATAACCAATACTGATATCGATATATCCACTTTTTCCCTCCCTAATTTTAGTGATCATCAAGTCTCATCTGTAGTGGAATTAACATCACATTATGCATGTATACTATCGTGACGTCCCACCAGCAGATGGAGACATGAAATATAATACTTCTCAATGTATGTAACGTTTATTCATTGTGCAAAATAAGAAAAGGCATTTTGGGTAATTTGGAGACTTCATTTTAAAGCCAATACTGGCAGATACCGATGACGTGCTGATATTATCGTGCACTGTCGTCTTACTCAGTTTTACAACAAACTTTCTTGACTTGCAAAATTACCTTTAAAACTGACAAACATCATGTGTGTAATTCATGGCACAATTTAAATGGGATCAGGAAACTGTTACATCTCTCACCACTGACTACTATACATAGCACAGAAAGGAGAGTTACATCTCCCAGTACCAGTACAGATTATAACATACTGAAACTTTCATATCAAAGTCATCATAAAGGCTCTTAGTTTGTGAAGCATCTAAGGTATGGATCCAAAAAATTCCCTTTGACAAAGTTTTTTCTTTCTTTTTTTATCAGAGAGACCAGTAGATCATATGAATGAAAAATGTGGAAAGTCTTTGGTGATTAGAGCCCATCGAGGTGGTAGGATTTAAGGAGGGTGATTGATCCATAGTTGAATAGGGAACCCTGTCAGAGTCTAGACACTGGTGGTGGTAGAGGTGGTGAAGATGAGATAAGAGGAAGATGGAGAAGTGCTGATGATCAATGCGTAGAGGAATGAGCCTTTGTTGAGCTCGTCCTGGACTCTGGATATGATGGCTGGAGGTGAACAGGGTGGAGGAGGGCACAAAGATTCTGCCTAAAATGACAGCTGACAGCAGCAGAAGAGAGAGCAGATTTAAAATTTGACAGTAACTTTCTGATTGGCTGATAGAGATGGTGGTGAAGTTTGATTGGATAAGAGTGAAAACCCATAATCAGCTGATTAGAGGAAGCAGTGAGAGTGGGAGGGAGAGAATTGTGAATGGATGAGCACAAAGAAAGTCTTACTGATTGACCTTACGCTGAGCTTCATATCCCTAAAACATAAAGCAGAGACATTACAAGAGAAATCATAGAAGTGACGTACAACAGGATCACTCACATTCTGGTGCCATATTCCATCCTCGCACTGAATACTTTAAAGAATATTTTAGGATGTAAATAACATTCTTGGTGTAACTGTATTTTTGTTTTTGCCATATCTTGGGAGATGATGAAAAAACTCATGTTTTAATAGAATTGTAACACTTGGGCACATTACCACATGGGACAAAATGCTTTTGTAGTGGGGCCAGCAACATCCTTCTGGGAGCAACATTAGCTCGTATCAACAAACTGCACATTTTAACAGGAAGCCTGCATCAAAAACTGAGGTCGTAGACAGCAGTGCACGTGGGAGCGCACTCTGCTTTATGGTCAAATTCTACAAATAGAGGCTTTTAAGTTTTAAAAGAACACTATCCTTTCAGGCTAATGCAGGGGAGACATTTCAGATCAATTTGCACTTACGGCTGCATTATGGACAACACAGAAATAACAAACTCTGGCAGATAAAGAAAACACGTGGTTCTCTCTAAGAGATTATCTACATTATAGAAGCTGCAAGTTGTAAATGGATTTTGATAACAGGGCACTGCAGCTAATGGCTGCCTGAAAGTCAAGAAAAACACATTGAAAAATCTAAAACAGGTTGGCATGCTGTGAAAATGGTTTGGCAGTAATGTAAAGGAAATGTGATTTACAGTAAATGTGTTAAAGCATGAAAATTGTTGATATAATCCCTTTAAGAGTGTAATGAGTGTCAGTGAGGGCCAGTGTTTTGGTATGTGGTCATATGTTACAGAGAAAGCTGAGCACAAATCACTTCAGATTTTCAGTTTTATATTATAAAATGTGGAAGTTTTATTGTCAGTGATCCAGGTTACTAAATCATCCTGTGTCTTTACAACCAGCTTAATGCTTAGAGAAGCAAAGATAAATGTTGCTGTAGTGTAAGTATTGATTTGATTGTTGCTGATGAACTAATACTCGTGTCTCTTTGCTGTGGCTGCAGTCGATGCAGTCTTCCAGAGGCTCTCCTTCCCTGTGGCTGAGAAACCAGCAGCAGCAGCAGCAGCAGCAGCATGTCCCGCGTCTCCTCCACCGCCAAGCGCTACGCTGGCCCCTCCTACACCAGCCACTACAGCTCCTACAGCTCCTCTTTGACACCGGGCCTTAGCTCCTACAGCGAGCGGGACAGGCTGTCCTCCTACAAGTCCCCCACCTCCTCCTCCTCCACCTCTTCCTCAGGTTACTCCTCCTCCAGCTATCTGAGCAGCTCCGCCGCCCGCAGCCGCAACTACAGCACCTCCTCAGACCCCGACCGTGACCGGGGGCGAACCATCCCACGCACTGACATCCTCGGGAGCAGCATCAGCAGCCGCCGGAGCGAGAGTCTCAGCAGAACCCCTGTCAAGAGCTATGGGGGGTCGGGGCTGAGTGGGGGATCCACCTACACCGGCTACAGTTCCTACTCTTCCTCCTCGGCCCAGTCCAGCTACCTCTCCTCTTCACCGGTGGCCTCAAGCATCTCACTGAACCGACGAAAATCTGTATCCCAGAGTGACTTGAGCAGGGACCTGGCCTCTCTGGGCCTCAGTGATGCCTCCTCCTCTCCCTCCAGCCCGTCTTCTTCCACCAGTGCCCTGCGGAGCTACCGCAGTCGAACCAGCGATGTGTCCAACTCGTATGGCACTAGCTCCCGCCCGAGCTACTCAGGCCTGTCACGGAGCTCTACTCAGGAGGCCCTCTCGCGGAGCTCCACCCAGGAGGCCTTCAGCAGCAGCAGCAGCAGCAGCAGCAGCCGAAGATTCAGCTCTTCGACATGGGAACCGAGCAGTAACGGGCTATCCGACTCCCCCACCAGGGACTGCACGGTAAGAGAACGTCCTCTGTTCCTGCACATGCTGGCTCGAAGCTTGCTGCTTTTATTGGGAATGTGCTGCTCCAGTGGAGATCAATATCCAAGGGCTGAGCAAGGCTGAATAGAGCCATAGCTGCAGTCATCACCACAGAGGCAGATTGGTTTCATTGCTTCAGTTTCACACACATGGTAAAGCCCCACAATGCTTTGTGGCTTCTGAGAGTACTGGCTTTCACCAAATGAGGGCACTATTGCTCAGATTAAGCTCAATGCACTTGAGGTTCTGGTTTACAGTAATGTACAACACGCTCTCATGCTCTAATGTGTTTCTTGGCCGACTGTTTGAGCTGCTCAGTAAAAATGACAGGTACAAGATGTCTTACTTTTTTCTAGCATGTTAAGAAACCCATCTTCAGAGGTTATTATTCCTGTGTATGTCAGCAGGTCCATGGTTATATGGTAAATGAGCTCTTAGCGTGGATACTTGACCCCTTGTTACCCAGCAATTAGCTAGCTTACACCTCTCAGAAGGAGCTGCTTGGCTATGGCAAACTGGGTCTGCAGGCCACGAGCCTCATCTCCAAGCTCAGTATTAATGACCGGAGCTTCCTCCTCGCACAACTGACCCACTTCCCCTCAGGATTAGTCCCTGTAACAGCTTACATGAGTGGAGGAGGGTGGAGGAGGGGCGAGTGAGTGGTAGAAAGGATGTACAAAAGAGAATTACGGAGAATGTGTGTTGAGTCTTTACTTGCAAGTGAATTTCAGGTAGTTAAAACAGTGAATAAACATCTCGTGAGTAATTCTCAAACGCTATGCTGAATGGGGCATAAAAAAGTTTACATTCAAAGCGAGCTCTGTTGCACATCATGTTGATTATATCACACTCTTCTTATCATGACTACCGTTTTATAACCAGATTAACTCTGAATGGACTTCTAATGCATCATAATGCCTTATGAGTACTACTTTGAGTAAAGCATGTAGTTATTATTGGCCACCTCTACTGATGCGTCAGTGTGTCAGATATCAAATGATGAGCACAAGCAATTAATTCACATTCCTACAACAACTATATTTTTTAAAGATTGGTCACTGCATTAAAATGAAGGCTCACTCTCTGACACAAGAACATGATTGCCTACGTCAGTGGTTCCCAACTGGTGGATCGCAGTCCAAAAGTAGGTTGCAAGTCCTTGAATGAACTGCAAGTGACTCGACAAGTTTGTAAAAAACACACTTTATTTGTAAGTACAGTGAATTTCCAGCGCAGAGCTTTTATTTTAAATTGCTGTTTCCTGCTGCAGACTGAGTGACTAACGGGTAGCTACTTGACAGAAACAGCAAACTAGTTTGATGATATCTGAATGCAAGTATGATGGTGAATGTGTTAAAGTTTGTGAACCATAAATTAATGATTAAGGAGATGTCTGGACGCCGTGGCTGAACCAGTTGGGAACCTCTGGTCTAAGTCATGTAACAACATAACACAGCAATATAGCTAAAGAGAAGAGCACTAGTGTAATGTGTGATGGACACAATTCTGGCAATACTTGACATAAAACAACAATTGAGCTGAAACTACTCAGTCAGTGGAACATTTGATCAGCAGAAAATTAATATGTAAATATTTTTATAATCAGTTCATTGTTTGAGTAATTTGGGGGCAGTGGTTCCCAACTGGTCCAGCCAGGGCTTCCAGATTTCTCTTTGATCATCAGTTCAAGGTCCACACAGTTTAATATAAAGTTTAATTATATTTATACTAGGCCATGTCGTCGAGCTAGTTTGCTGTCTCTGTCAAATAGCTGTCCATTAGTCACTCACTCTTCAGCACTTCAGAATAAAAGCTCTGTGCTGGAAATTTACTGTATTTCGAAATAATGTTTTTTTACAAATTGACACATTCGCAAGTCACTTGTGGTCCATCCAGATTTGACCCGCAATCCACTTTTGGACCGTGATCCACCATTTGGTAACCACTGGTTTAGGGCACGGTCACCAACGCGAAAATTAACATTGATGAAGCTCCGTCTCCTGCTTACTTCCATTCAATGCAAGTGAAGGGGCGAATAAAAAATTAACTTTTGTCGGCAAAGCAAAGGCTCATCTTCGCATTATGTCGAGTTCAACTTTGGTGAACCTAAGTTGCTGCCTCAGCCAATAGCAAAGAATTAAATGTGGTTGACCCCGCTGGACATTGATTGTTGCTTTGTCTAACCAGCCAATATTGTGTGACTTTTACCTGGTAAATAAAGGATATAATAGTATATATATTCATCACGAATATCGTCTTAGCAGGGGAAAGTCACTCGTCTGCATTCGCTCGTGTGTGACCGTGCCCTGAATCAGCGGTGTGGCTTTACCATGGGTGTTCAGGGCCATCTAAAAACGTTGCCTCATAAGCGTTCTGCTGTATGCACCTCAGTGACTCTAGCATATGGAATATGGGAGGTTTAACGGTCTTGTGGTGGGGCTGCCTGCTGTCATGAGGTAAACTTGAGAAAATAAACCAAGCTGTAAATTTCCTAATCAGTCAGGTGCTTCTCTTTAGCTCATACAAGCCTCCATTCAGTAATACACAAAAGTGACTTAACACAGCCTGCACATTACAAAACCTGGGGACTGCTGAGTCGAGGATGAGGATCACTTTATCACCATGAGACTACAGCGCGGTTTACAATAAATCACACTGGATAAAAGAATTCTTTGTTGCGTGCCAAAAATTTTATCGTGAACTATGTGCCTGCAGCCCATAACTGTGAAACACAAAGAGACTGTTTGATATGCCTCTTAACTGTGGACCATGAGCTCATGTCCATGTGGTAATTTAGGTGATGCAGGTACCTGAAGTGGACAGGGCAAGTTTGAACTTGACTTTAATCTCATTTAACCCATCCAGCAATCAACACCTATCCATCATGCACAAACTGAGAAGTAGAGGGCTTTAAGTGGATGTCACCAGCTGGACTATTTGTACTGTTAATTAACCCCAGGCCTCTGTTCCCCCAGGCACATTTAATCACTGTCCTTCCCCCAGGGCAAGGCATCTGCACTGATGAAGATTTTCGAGCACAGTCTGCAGAAGTCAGCTTCAGAGCAGATCTTAGTTTGACATTGTCCTATGTGAACGTTATGGTATCATTCTAAAACAACTGGACAATTGAAGCAAGAACAGCAACCACTGTGGTCACAAGTGATGATTATGGGATAATTGTTAGTTTAGTGTAACTGTAGCATTCAAGACAGTAACCCTTTTTACACAGAGATCGCACTATAGAGCTGCTACAGAGTCCCTTCTTTATGCCTACTTTGCATTTTTACATAGAACCAAACAACGGCAGCATAATTCTGCTCCAGTGTGTGATTTTAGACAGCATGCTGGCAGCGTGGAATCATAAGAGGCGTGACGGGCGTGACATTTAACTCAGCTGCATCAGCCTCTACTCTAGTGTGACATAAAACACATGCATCTGTAGTGCTTTGTGAACTATAACAGTGGCAAAACATGGCAACAACAATCATTTACTGTCTCTGTTATATGGCGACTGATCTTATTTTCTGCTCAGAGGGTAAGAAGCTCCCGGACCTCATTGTTTGGTCATTTATGGCTGCTGTTCTTCCTCTTTGAGTTAGCCTCTAACCGCTACAAGCTACTATTTAAATCTCCCGCGGTGAGTTGCACTCATAACACGTTGTCAAAACATCACACTTGTCCTGCCCATGGTCCTGTCCTGCCTCCTGTCCTGGTTATAAAGATATAATTTTGGCGCTGTTACTACCTCCCATGGCAGCTTAAAGATGAGACCACTCTGTTGCTTCATTTCACAATTGCATGTTATATACAGCATGGCGAGCAGGCATAATGGCATCATATTCCTGCCTTGAACAGGCAGTGTAAAAGGGGGCTAGTGAAATGACTCAGTGATGTCGTTTCTTCAGGATTACTATCTGAGGTTTGCTTACATTAGCTAACATTAGCCACCATAAGCTAGTGGTTGCCTTTCCTTTTTTTCTAGGATGGTGAAGGCATGACCCGTCCCAATCTCCATCTGATTGACTAGTACTCGTCGCTCTCGTTGATTGGATTTGTTACGTTAAGGCATGAGCAGTGAGAATGGTTAGGGTTAAGGTAAGAATATCAGGGTAAGCCAATCAGAGGCAGACTACCGCGGGTCATGCCTTTGCCTTTCTAGGAAAAAAACTATAATTACTGTCTCGTGGTTGTACGCCTCCGTGCACCAATCAAGTTGCAGTTACAGTTTACATCCATGTCTGTGAAATCATGGATGCTTCACACACATCTTCCCCCCCCCCGGCTATACAATCTATACAGTCAGCACAGTGTCAAGATTAGAGTCACCAATTCAGTATCTGACCAACTGTCTTTCCTTCTGTTCCTGAGAAATGACGTTGAGTAATGGCCAGAAAAGTGATTCATGCAGAACATTATGATGTCACAGTGAAGCTGACCTTTGACCCTTTGGATACAAAACGTCCTGACTTCATCATTATGTCCTATTTGTGTTAAATTCTGTCATATTTGATATGATTCATATGAATTCTATTATTCATACGCAAAATATTCATATTCGGTTATGGCCAAAAACATGTTTTGTGAGGTCACAGTGACCTTTGACCACCAAAATCTAATCAGTTTATTGTTTAGTCCAAGTGGACGTTTGTGCTAAATTAGAAGAAATTCTCCCAAGGCATTCTTGAGATATTGTGTGGTTATGAAAATGAGATGGATGGACGAAAGGACAACCTGAAAACATAATGCTTCCAGCCACAGCTGTCGCCAGCGCTGAGGCAAAAAAAAAAACGTGCCTGCTGGTTGTACCAGACCAAGAAAGGCAAAAGTTAGAAAGTATGCATTTTATTGCTCATGAATAGTTCATTGACAAAAAATGTAACTTTGCTATTTGAGTAATCATTTCATCATCACCATGTAATGGGTGGTTATGTGCTGGACTGTCTTTTTGAGCAGTTGCTAGGCAACCAGCTGAGACTGAGAATGACTGAATTGTCATTTTTGCACCTTTTTTTTTTTTTTTGACAAATTGAACATAGAAGATATAATGTGTTAATTAACGAGCTTTAGAGGTGCTGGCAGGCAGATCTTCTGTCACATGAGGACAGGGCCATGATTATTTCTTTCATACATGTTAGACTAAACAATGAATGCATTTCATAAAGCTCAGAGTCAGCAGCTTCTTACATACCTCCAAGCAAGAGAACGTGCATGCCAGAGTGTGCGTATGTGTGTGTGTTGGCTTACACAATTTGGGTGTAAATGTCAGGAATGATCTTGTGACTTCATCAGCGTCAGAGTGACAGCCCCTGTGACCACTCAATGACCTCTCATCATGTCATATTAGGTCAGCCATCCTCAGGCAACACAGCGGAGTGGGGCTGCAGCTATAGGCTGTAAAAATGATGGATGTTGTTATTGTGAGGTCACCCACTGCTTTGTGGACTCTTGTTTTGAAGCCACGATTTTGGCCGTCAGCATCTTGGTTTTTTTGGAGCCGGAAGTGACCATATTTGGACGAGAGGATGAAGCTGTGGAGGAGTGAGGGGTGAATCTGAAGCGGGATTTATACTTGTGTGGCAGCCTACACGTGTCACCTACGCACGTCGCCTAGGCTGTTGTGAGCATTTATACTTGTGAGGTGATGTGTCTGTGTCACTCTGCAGTTACACCTCCAAAACACTAGTTGGCAGCGGAGGTTTCTGTGAAGTGCTTTAAAGAATAATTGATTCAAAACACACATTAAACACACATTAAACATGGCTTAATAGAGACAAACACAAGTACACAAATCAGCTTCACTATAACTCGCAGCATTCACAGACAAACACTTGTCTTTATCTGGACACATTTTCCCCACAAATACAACATGCTAACGTTATTAGCACAAGCCTATGGCATTTTACATTGTATAAATTAGCTTAGCAGCTAGCAGAGATTTCCTCTGCTCATATGAAGCCAGGGACAACAGCAACATTTAACAAAGGTAACATTACAAAAGGTTCACTGACAAAACACCTGTCTTATACTAGACACGTTTTCCAAACAAACACGACATACTAAAGTTATTAGCACGAGGCTTTGGCATTTTATATTGTATAAATTAGCCTAGCGACGAGTGGAGATTTCCTCTGCTCATATGAAGCCAGCATAAATCACACACAAGACTTAAAATGCTATTTTTTGTGGAGGCTTTATTGTCTTCACAATTTATTGTTTCTTATCTGTGAAATAAAAATAAATAAAAGCTTCATTTCCACTGAGGGAAATGGTTTCAGATTACAGAAACAGACAGGAGGTCTTGTTATCCTATGAAAATATTCACCTCCTCATTTTCCTTCCAAAGTTTAATTCAACACAGCTTTAGTTTGATTGTTCTAGTTGCCAAATATATCAGATAAGCATTCTCCAGTTTTCCCTCCACATACTGTACTATGCTCACTCTGTTACAATCTCAACATGTACAGTGTGACCTCATTTTGATTTCCCCCCAGTTTCCTAATATCAAGTGAATGCAAAGATGCCAGTCCTACAAAATGACTAGAGATGATTTAAATTGACTGCTGTAGCTCCCAGGCGATAGACCAAAGCAGATACCATTGCACAAACCTTTCACATAACTGGTGGGTTAGCTTGAGAGTTGGCTAGCTAACACGTAGGTATTGTCATGAAATGGGTCACCTACATTGCAAAGCTATTCTTAAGCAACTAAGCTTAAAAGAAAACTACAGCGTATTACAACTTGGGGTTTATTTTCTTGGCTCTAGTCATTGTTTCTATCAGGTGTGATAGATTGTACTCAACAAAGCAGTTGTTTGGAACTCAGGATCACTAAAAATAGGTACAAGCAACCAGATACAGGTTGTAAACAAACTCAGGTTTGAAGAGCAGCGTACAGTTTGTTGTAACTTTGCCATATTTTCACGCACTCACAGTTTTTCTGTGTACTGATGTATTAATGGCAACGTAACAGGTTTATTTACGTTCAGTTCTGCCTCCAAATAAAGTGGCAGAGACAAACTTTTGCTCTTTGACCCTTATAAGCAAACAGCCACAGTAAGGCTGGGGTGGCACGCCTGAGTCAAAGCTGATTCTGCTCAGGCTTTGTGTCTAGACTTTCTGTTGACTCAACAATATTTTTAGACCGTCCCACTGTCGGTGTGCCACCTTGGTCAGACAGCTTATGGTTTGATAAAAAAAAACAATGTCTGGGACAACGTGGAGGTTTATTTTGTTCTTTGGCAAATAAGGACTTTAGTGGATCAGTTTTGTAAGCTGTGATTATGAGTGAGTTTGATAGGGTTAGTGGGTCAGTGTGGCATGTCTATCAGAACAGCTATTTGAATGTCACAATATTATTTCTACAAACAGAGTAATGGTGCCCCCCTTATTCATTCTTCTGGAGGTCCCTAACCACTTCTGTGTCATTGACTATCTGGTCTTTTGTGGTTGGTAGCCATCATAATCAAGTGTCCAAACCACCTATAGTAATTTCTCTGGTGCGGGTTTCTTTCAAACCATGTGCAAAGTGAGTCCAGCCAAAAGCTTAGGACTCCTGTTTTATCCACTGTTTGTCACCAAAGCTTAGAACTGAAGAGCTTTGCTCTGTGGGTTAGCTTTCCCGTTATCACCACATGCTGCGGATACAATGGTTGCATCACTGCAGGTCAAGAGACGCCAAACAAAGACACTGTAGGAAGTTAGTTAGAGGGTGACGCAGTTGTCTCAATTTTGTCAAAGAGTGGGCCCACGGTGTCAGACTTTGGTTCCTGATTTCAGACCTACACTTCCTAACAGGGTTTGGTAATATATTGATATGATATCAAAATCGTGATATGAGACTAGATATCCCCTTAGGTTTTGGTTATCGTAATGTCGTAAATGTTCTGAACTATTTTATAGTTTGTCGTTATATCCACTAGGGCTGCCCCCGACTAAGAATGTTCCTACCAACAGTCATCATTTAGGTCCATCAGTGGACTAGTCTCCTGCATGTTTCTGATGAATGTAATGATTAAATGATATATTTTGGTGGTTTGAGTTGAAGGTGTGAGAAAGAATAGTATCAGTAACATTGTTAACACTGTGCTACATTACAGAGAAATACAAAACCGTACTAATGAACCTTCATTAATATAGGCCTATATTTTATCTACAAGTGCACGTCACACACTGAGCGAGCCGCCTGTTAATGACGCTGTGGGCTAATGGGCATGTAGCTACTTCCATGTTTCAGATGATACGTCATGTTTGTAGTCGACCAATGAAGATGAGTTTACATATCACCTTGGGTTCGTCCTTCACCTTCTCAAAATGATCCCACACTTTGGATTTCCTGCCCGACATGTTATTAACTAGCCTGTGGAATAACCGCAGGTACCAGCCCTGGAAATTAACCTGACTCCTGTCTGACTGCTGAGCGTGGACACTTCCTGTGTCTGTCCTTTCAAATTAAAGTCACACATGGTCCAGTCATATAGGTTTGGATTAATTTTGACAAGGCGCAACTCCTAATAGTTTCATGTTCTTTTTTTTTTTTTTTTTCTGCTACTAAGTGACCAATGACCTTTCTGGTTGACTAACGTTTGGTCAACTATCAGGGGGCAGCCCTAATATCCACATTGCTGATTATTATTTATCAAAAACCTCATTGTGTAAAATTAATTGTGAAAACACCCACAGTCAACCCTACAATATTGGTGCAATATTGATATCAAGACATTTGGTCAAAAATATTTTGATATCTGATCTTCTCCAAATTGCCCAGCCCTACTTTTTAATTATGAGCAGATCAGCACCAACTCTACGTGACTAAATAGTCACTCAGACACGCTAATATCTTGTTTATTTTGCCAGCTTATAGGGGAACGCCACCAA
Source organism: Epinephelus moara (assembly GCF_006386435.1). Lineage (NCBI taxonomy): Eukaryota > Metazoa > Chordata > Actinopteri > Perciformes > Serranidae > Epinephelus > Epinephelus moara. The sequence continues at coordinate 4,902,743 of NC_065507.1, read as the reverse complement.
GATTAAGAATTCCAGTATTTTATTTCCATCACCAAGGAAAGTCCAGTCAATATTTGTGATATAGCTACTCTCTCAAAGCCAGAAACCAGAGAAGTAAGTCTCAAACTTGTGATGTCATCAATTATTAATGGAATACCTTTCAACCATCTCCAGCGGAATTTCACCGGATAATGTAGATAATGCAAAATAGGTCATCTGGCTGTACTTCCACATTTTTATATTGCCCACCACCACAGACACAAAGAGGCAGATCATGGGACAGACCTAAATCTGATAAAACAGTAAAACTGAGAAGCACTGATCAAATAAATCAAGATTATTTCACTGTGTTGCCTATTTCTCCCCTAAAATGTTTTTAGAAACATATTTTAGTGCCCTGTTTAGCTGTAATAGCGAGAGTTTGTGAACAGGAAGTGGGCGCCATACTGTTTTTATGCACAGTGAAAATGGAGGCTGAAAAACCTGAGATCACACAGTAAAACTGAGAAGCACTGATTAAATATTAGCCAAGATTCTGTCACTGCGTTTCCTATTTTTCACATCAAATGTTTTCATAAACATATTTTAGCTTACAGTTTAACTGTAGTCCATTGATCGGTGCAGTGCATTCTGGTAGTTGTAGCTTTTTTTTTAATCTCCTGAGTGAAAGCAAATGCCAAGGCCCCTTTTCTTTGTTTTCTCTGGTCATGTAGCATCAGTTTCAAAAAGTATTTGTGTCTTACTGCATCATCTCTCAAAATGCCTGACAAAGATTTCTGTTTAATCGAAACGTTGCACAATTAAAACTAATGTGAGCATTTTATACGGTGTGCGGATCTCCTGTCTGTCTTGCTTTAGTTTGATTTTTGATTTTTTTTTTTTTCTTTTTTGTCAAAATTATAGTCTCTTACAGTAGTTGGGGTACTTCTCATAGAAACAAAAGAAAAGGAAAGTGTCAGCCTGCTTGTTTCTACTACACAGACAGTCCAGTTTTATGAAAAGACCATCTTTCCAGCAGTGAAATACCTCTTTCAGTCTGGAGCTGTTCTATAGGCAATGAATGGGGGCCTGATTTTGTGGACCTACAGACTGTTTGTTATATTTATACCAAAATGATCTGTATTCTATTGAAGTGTTCTCAGTCCTGAAACAGAAAATATACCCATATACTCAGAACATCCCCCTGGACGCTCTCAGTGTCTATTATAAAGTAGCTCCAGACTTAATACTTGATGACATCACAAATTTGACCTTTAGCACTCTAGTTTTTGGATTTGGGAGAGAGTTGGGACTGTCTCAGACCGCAGGAATAAAATGTACAGTACAAATTTTGAAAACGGGCATATTTCCCCTTAAATATTTTCTAACCAACCTGGGACTTAATCTTCTACCCAGCTCCTCAATTACTGTACAGAAGACTTCTTTCTGTTCCGGTACAGTGACACAGAAGGCTTCATTCTGTTCTCAAACTCTCCCACATGCTCTCCTGAACTCTCCCACATCCTACGAATGACATAATGTCAGCATTCGCATCAGTGCTAGCTAGTTAAAGAAAGCTATGCACCTTGTCAGAATGTAAAATAAGGGCCCAAGTCTCCTACAAACAACAATGGATTGTTTTAATTGCCCCAAAGGAATATATTGTCCCTGGGTTAAATTTAAACATTTGAGAGAAGAGATCATCGGTCTTAATGTGTCTAATTTAGCTGAGGGAATAGAGGAGCTATCCCCAGGTAATTGTACTCTGACTTCTCCTAGATAACACTGCTCAGAAACTGCTTTTGTCCCATTTTATACCAGACTGCTCAGCTGTTTGCATCAGATATCAGAAAACAAACACTGACTCTTTGCCCCCTTCTCTCACGTTGTAGTTTTCCACCTCAAGGATTTAGACATTCACACACACACACACACACACACACACACACACACACACACACACGTTCAGCCTGGTGATGGAATGTACTCCTTGGCTATTTGTTGTGTACACACGCTTGAGCCCGGGTCATGAGATTGCTGCTGGGGACATGTTGCACTTCTTTCACTCCACACAACAGTTCAGGGAAAATCACCCACTCTGTAAACCCACTGTGCATTTCAATCCTTTCTCTGGAGACAAGCACAGGAATGTATGTTGCAGTGACTTGGTCAGTAACTGATCATTTAAGGTAACAAAGAGCTGACTTTCATGAAAAGACAGCAGGACTGGCACACTGTTTTTTTAAATATAATTATGCCTGTTTGGTATTTTGGTGACCCTGAATTAGACCGCCTGTGAGTGGGAGGTGAGGCACAGCACATTCTGCTGCCTTCCTTATTAATTAGCTCCTTCAGTTCGGAAACATCTCCTCAAAAAACCTCCAGTTTAAGACCTTTAACAGTCATCAGGTGCTTGTAGTCAGCCTTGTGTAACCAGCAGTATGCTACACCTTATATTTCCTCACCTCTTCTATTTTAGACTGCCTGAAATGTCGAAATATAACCCTCATGTACTATAAACAGATGTAACAACACATTACTACGTGCTTCAGGCTCAGTCAGGTTCAGTCACACTTTTCTGTGTCACCTGAACATGTGGTGGAATGAAAAATTACTGATGCATGATGTTTTCTGGAAGTCAACATGATATGTTTAGAGACAGAGACGTGAGTTTATTTAAGCTCTGAGAGGAAATCCCACTTTAGTAGTGTCTGTTATTTTGATCACCGTAAAACTTCATTTAAAAGCCCAGTCCCTTTTACTAGCCCGGTGTAGCTACACATTTTGATAAGTAAACTCCAGTCTCAATTAGAGGCCTTGTCTGGTTGCAAAGCAGTTCATTTTTTTATAGAAGTTCTTTGGATGAATAAAACCCGGTTGTTGACTACCTCAAATTATGTCTCTGTTCCTTGATTACCCTGTAAGTTACTCATATTCCTTTAGTCCTGAAGGATCCTCAGATCAAAAGAATCAAAAGAGTTTTACATAACAATTAATTTAATAAGTTGTGAGTATAGTTTTAACAGGATAAAGTGGTGTTGTGTCATTATGCTGGGTGATGTAACTCTCTGATGCTGTCTGTCAGAGCTAGATCAAATGAATGATTCATAATTGATTTGTTATCTGAAGCCAAACAAGCAGTATTCATACTGGTTTAAATAAACAATTTGGCTGTCCACCCCGATCTGTGCTGAGCAACAGTTGTTGTGTGAAAGGAATTAAAGGCCTGTCCCAAATATAGGCCTGTTGATTAAGCAAATAAAAGCCTGGGCTTTTAATTGAGTTTTTACTGTAATACTTTTATTATTTCAAGTCCATCACTGCTCCTTATTATTCCTAAAACCACTTTATGAGTAAACCATTTAAAATAGCTGGATACTCTACTACAAATAACAATAATAATAACAATTATTACCCAAATAAGTTCCCCTCAGCTGAACAGAGTATGTCACTGTCTCTGGTTAATATGTTGGTTCAGTCTCACTGCTGTCATTAACATCATGTCTAGTAGCAGCAGGCTGCTGTTTTCAATGAAAAAAGTCCCAACCGCCCTGCACCAAATGGCAGTCAGACTAGATAGCGACTAGGTGGTAGAGCATTCAGTTGCTAAGAGCCAGATATTTCTTGTAGGAGTAAGTGGAGACCATTCATCAGATGGCCAAAAAAAGGACTTTTGCTTTGTAACTGCTGAATGTGTAAATAAGCTTCTGTAAGCTAAGAAATTTGCAATATTAAAGGTCTAGTTTGCAGGATTTAGGGGGATATATTGGCAGAAATATACTATAATATAATAAGTATGTTTTCTTTAGTGTATAATCACTTGAAAATAAGAATTGTTGTGGGTTTTTTTACCTTCCAAAGAGCTGTTTATATCTACATAGGGAGCAGGTCTTTGTTTATGGAGATCACCATGTTGCACTGCCATGTTTCTACAGTAGAAGCCCAATTGCAGAATCACACTGATTTGTAACATGAAACTGCTTTATTCAGTGTTTCTGGTGGTTTAAATCACCTGAAGTCTCATCTCTAAACACTGCGTACGCTCAAAACGAGGCCTGAAAGAGGCGTACGCCACTTCCAACGCAAAAGTTGTGATCTATGAAAGCAGACTTGATGGGAGAAACTTTGACCCATGGTTAGGAATGTTTTTGAGACGAGGAATTGGCGACTTGAAGGTGAGGTGAAAGCCTTGGCGTACACTATTTAAGGCTTTTGTCCGTACAAACATCTTTAGTATCGACCTCATGGTTAAAACCTCCTTTACATCTGGATCAGAAAAAGCTGAGCAGAGAATAGCATGTTGTGGGCACACCGCCCGTCTCTGAGATGCTGAACAGCGTGGGAAAACACTGATTTCTCACATGACGCTGCTTTATTCCGTGCGTATATCAGTTTTAATCACCTGGTCTGTTTGTTTTGGAGAAGAAGAGACCTCTGTGGATAATTCAGCTCCCTATAAAAACCTCCTGAACTCTGAAGGAATTCTGACCAGGAGAAGTTTTAGCTGGTTGCACTCTGCAGTTTGCCACTGAAATTTTACACACTGTACCTTTTAAAGTACTTCAAAGGCTGTTGAGACCCAGAGAGCCTGCATGGAGGATCTTTACTGTTATCTTTTGACAAACTACACACTGGTTAACAAACCGCCTACTTGGGTCATCTGGTTAAATCTATAATTACATCAGTCATCCTATTTCATCTTCTTATTAAAGCACGACTAAACCTTTATTCTCTGTGTTAGCGGTGAATCACTGGCACCTCGTTACACTTTATTAAAGACCTGTAAGGGCTGTGAAATCTAATTTTAGAGCCACACTGGATCAGACTGTAGTAAAGAGACAACTCTCCTGCAGCTGTTATCATGTTGTTATATTAATAACAGAATATACTGGAGCACACAGCCTGAGCCCAGAGCAGAATACTGGTTTCCTGTCCTGATCCTCATGGAGATGAGAAGTCTCCTTGGAGCCCAGCATTAGTCCTTCAGGTTGTTACAGCAGCGTGCACAAGGATGGACTCTGACGTAGGCAGCCCGGCTGGAGGCGGTCGCTGACGTTTGTTGTAGGCCGACTTTCACCGGAGCCAAAAGGGGCGGAGCTCCGGAGCTGTAAAACGGAACGGGGACACTATATGCGTTTATTACCGTTAACGGAGCCGCGAGCAGCTCACACCTGTGTCCCTGAGACAACCAGGAGATATTTGTAACCATTCAGTCTTATTCTGGTGCTTTATCTGTCAGCACAGGTTATTAATCTGCAGGTAGATTTATTAAAGGTAAAGCCACAGGTCTGTGAGGCTGCTGCCGTTATATGAATGAATGAATGACCACAGGCAGGGAGCCTATCACAGCCGGAGAGAAACGTCTTATTCGCCTTGCTGCAACAGAGAAACGTCTCAACAACCAAAGAGCAGGAGCCTCTCTGTCGTCTGAATAACTCGCACCGGTCCGCCAGTCCTCCGCCAGCATGCCGAGCATGCGACAGTCCTACACGGTCACCGTGCCCGAGGAGCCGCCGTCCGCCGCTTTCCCGTTCCTAAAGCAGGAGATGCGGAGAAAAGGCAGCATGTCCGGCTCCATGCTGGTGTCAACTTTCGTAGGGCTCCTCATAAACCAAGCCAAGGTAAGAGCCAGAGCCCGCTGCGTCCCGTTATATCAGCTGGGAGGAGAGCGTCACACCAGAGTCCATTCAGAAAACATGCAATTTAATCATTACTATCACTGTGAGTTATTATTGTTGTTCATCTCCTATTGGCAGAGCTTTACAACTCATCAGACACTTATTAAGATGCTTTATGAATACTCTGGTATAAAAAGGAGACATAATACATTTGGCTGTAGGCTACCAAACAGCACCTACTCAGTGGTGGATAGGTTGGTGTTTGGTGTTATATCACCTCAATAGCCTACTCACAGTGGGTGGCAACAAGCAGTTACTATAAAAATAAAAAGTAAAGTGCTCTTTTATGGGTCATATGATGCTGAAGTTATTAAAAGTTCATCACTTAAGACCGTTTGAAAGCTCATCTGTAATATTAAGGTTAATGTGAGTTAAATCCCTGGTCAGATTTTGCAGCAGTGTGGTGGTTTCTTGGAGGCAGTGACGTGGGCTTCTGCCATTACAAAGAGAACACAGATGTTATTTCTGATAATAGTGAGAGATGATGTCAGTTTAACGCTGAAGTGAGTCATTTGAAGAGGTAAGCCGCTCTTTTAAGCCGCTGTACTTGGCTGTGCCAGGATCAGTTAGGCCTACACTGGCAGGTCACTGGTTATATAACCACTGTTTAATCCCCCTCATACACTACAGCTGCTCTTACTACACTGCTCTTATGTATCCCACTGTAGGCACATAATGGGCATAAATAAAGAAATAAGCCATTCTGACAGGGCTCTCTGTATGCACTGGATCTGTATGTTGCCTCGGGCTGTTTCCATATGGACATATAGGCTAATATAGGTTTAGTACACAATGTAGGCTACAGAAAATCATTGGTGTGGAAGCCAGTTAAGCCTTAAAACAAATGCTAATACTTTGAAAGTTGCTATTTATGTTTTGTGCTTATTTAGAAATAATATTAAAATATCTTTGTTTGTTATATGAAGTGAGACTCTCCTGCATGTGTGTGTGTGTGTGTGTGTGTGTATGTAGAAAAGTACCGTACCCAGGCAGGCAAGTGCAGCAGACACAGTGAAGTGCATGCTTTTCTGAAATGAAAATTTTACTATGGGTCCAATTTTGTCAATGAAAATGTGCGGGAACCCTGTATGTAATGATTTTCCCCATATTTAGTTATTGTCATGATAAAAAAGTGTCTTTAAAAAAGGTTGTACTTAATACAGAATATTAAAACTCTCCTGATAAACCACGTGAACCAGCAGCCAGAAAGCAAAGTGAGGCAGAGTTTACTGACGTCCTCCCACACTGGAATGATTTCTGTTATTAAAAGTTATGAATAAAAGTAAAGATACTCTTGACATAGTCTAAATTAAATCACAAGTGTTCAACAGTGATTTGTCAGTATCCTATTAACAACTATTGCTGCAGACCCGATATGTTGGGCTGTGTACTGACAGGGTTGGAAATGGATCCGGTGGTTAGCGTGTAGCCTCACTGGTGACTAGGAGTGGGGCATACAGCATAGTATTGCAATATTTTTGTGTGGCAGTGTCTTATCGTTACACGGTCACAGAGTATTGTTTTTATTACATGAATTATTAATATTACAAATACAAATTAAACTTTTGATAGTTTGTGTGAAGATTTAAGCTTATTAGATAAAACTGATGATGCTGACAAAGATTTCCTTTGGGGACATAATTTGCTGTTGAAAAAAGGTAATAAATCACAATATATTTTATCAGAATACTCTGCGTATTGCAACATGTCAAAAATCACAATAATGTATTGTGACTTATGTATAGTGATAATATCCTATCGTGGGGCCTCTGGTGATTTATCCCTACTGACAATGAGACACACTCTTACATTACAAGCTTACATTACTGTCCACACCTTGTGTAGGTGTATGGAGGTTAAAGTTACACACACACACTGTAAATTGAGATTTAAAAGTGATTTGTCAGCTGTATTCGTCCAAATATGAGAAGAAGATGAAGAGAAATGACTTTCAGTTTGTGATCACCAGAACCTTACTGTGTAATTGTGTGTGTGTTTCCAAGCTACAGCGTGGAGTGGAGCTGCTGTGTGCCAGCTTCTGTTATGTAATGAGAAATCACATTAGAGTACACTTTACTGCTGGCCAGGCTTGGCAGCTTGGCACGCTTTCTGTTTTGTTGTCACCGTCCACCTGCTCCTCCTGTCCTGTCCTTCTCCTTCCTCTCTTCCCTCATCATCTGTCCTCTACATCTCCCAGCATGCACGGCAGGGAAAAGTGCTCCGTCTTTATCCCGGTGTGACAGAAATGTGTGTGCACTGTTCTTAGCATGAGCTTACATTACAGAGTGTGTGGTTATCTGTGATCGTGCACATGTTCCTGCACAGCAGGCTCACAGCACACCAGCACTGACAGCTGGAGGGTTAAAGGTTGCAGCAGCGCTCTAACTGCTCCTCTACGATCGCTCTGTGGCGTTACAGCTGGAGCTGAAATGATGAAATTGATCAGATGATCGACAAAAAACAAGCTGCCAACCATTTCAGTCACTGATTAATCATTTAAGTCTTTTAGAAAGCAAAACGACTCTGTTGATGGAAGGATTGGGTGATGTGGTGGATATTAATGTCACAATATTTATTGGAATTTTTTTATGATTTCAATATGGTGTGATTTGGCTGGTGTAGGTAAACATCATCTGAAAGCTGAGAACCTGAAGATTAATTAGAGATGCAGCTTAGTGGAAGTTTTTCTAGTCATAAATATGTAATGAATATTGTGTTTCAGTGAGGGTGACTATTAATTCTGTTAAAGTTTAGGGTGTAAAGGGGCTTAGAATATTATGATGGAAGTATATGATGGCTATCTCAATTTTTGGGTTGATACCATTTATCACACAGTTCGGGGGCCACATTTAAGCATTTTATAATCACTCTAGAATTTAGCACACCATGTGCCATCTAGTTTCATATGATAGCTAGCTTTAAAACTCAGCCTGCGACAGCCTCTTAAAGACAGGAACGGCGGCCCAGCAGGTCTCAGAGGGTTAATCATTCTTGTTTGTGATTTGTCATTATGACCAAGCTATTTAAATGTCAGAGATGCAGTGCTATGCTTATTGTTTTTCATTATACTAAAGAGAAATATAACCAGAAAGAGCCTGAGTGTATCACAGAGGCATTAACAGTGGGAGTAACTTGGCTGTAGTTCATGTGAAGATATCATGTGAGGTATTTATACACTGTACAGTTCTGAGGTGTTGGCACGTTGTCACACATTAGTATTTGGTAATTTTCAGTCTTCTTGTCAAAGCCTATGGTGCGATCTCTCACTGTAGTGTGCTGAGATGAGACACAGGCTTCAGTTTAATGTAAACACAAGCCTGTTAGCTCGTAGTTAACTTTGCTGCCACTGAGGGTGAATTATTTCCCTGGTAGAGCAATGTATACCAGCAGAGATGTGTGAGGATGAACAGGACTGTTATATAAGAATCTGATGCTTTGCTTTAAGGCCACATGCTCTCTAGCTGTTATCTAATCTAATGTATTTTAGAGCGATACCCCCGCTGGGTGAAGATGGCATGTGGAGGGCGTCTTCTCACACTCTTTGATCTAATAAAATGCAACCAAGGAGCCAGTTCAGAGAATCATGGGCTGCATTTATCTGTGATCCTCAGTAAGACCATTCTTCTGAGGATCTCACTGTTTACTTGTTTGCATGTGAGTGTCTTTGAGAGAGATGAGCTGTGGCTGCACGTCACCAGACGCCAGCTCAACAAGCTCCGGTGACTGATTCTGTCCCTTCGTGTGGCTTTTAGAAGGGAGAAATAAACAGTCTCTCTTTCCCTATCAAGTGCCAGCGCCAGTGTGTGTCTACGTGCACACACAAACCGGTGTTCAAGGAAAAGTGTCACTTGTGCTCACATGGGAGAAACTCCACAGTAGCAGCAGAGGTAACTCGTGAAGAGTGAGGGAGAGATTGTTTATGATGGTCTGCCAAATAGAGAGACAGGTCAGAACAGACTGTTCTGCTGCTTTCTCTCACGCTGGTGTGGCAGCCAATCAGCAGTTGGCATTCTGTGCTGCCAGGTGGACCCAGGCATCCTGCTGCTGGTAGTGTGAAGTTTAGTTTACAGCCCCAGAGACACTAGCAGAGCAGAGGGGGGGATAGTGGCACTTGTTATTGCTGTGGTGTTGGAAGCTTATTATTAGAGCTTTGCCAGTAGTGCAAAGAGATATTAGTCATCCACACTGACTTTCTATTAGCTTTGTCAGCTCCCATTGGTAAGATCCATATTGTGTTTTAAAGTCACTGTTTTTTGTTTCAGTGAAGAGTTTTGATCTAAAACCTGCTTCAGAGGGCGCTCACAACCGTTCTCCACAATTCTGTGGATATAATGATGTCATTTAGGGTTGGATGAATTGGCAGATTATATACTATGAGACAATATAAATGTGTCAATGGATAGAGATGTTGCTGTAGATTTTACAGTATCCGAGCTTGCCCTTTAATATCTGTGGGTCTTTTAGGCCCATGTTTCCCAACTGGTCCAGTCACGAGATCCAGATTTCTTCTTAGTCATTAGTTCAAGGTCCACACAGTTTAAAATATTCAGCATCATACTTGTGTTTGGCCGTGTCATCGAGCTAGTTGGCTGTTTCTGTTAAGTAGCTGTTCAGTAGTCACTCACTCTACAGCAGTAAACGGTACTTGTATTCAAAAATACGTATACGTAATACGTAATACGTATACGTAATACGTAATAATAATAAGTGTGTTTTTTACAAACTTGACATGTTTGCAAGTCACTTGCGGGTCCATTCAGAATGGACCCGCATATCCTACTTTTGGACTGCTACCCACTAGCTGGGGCAACCACTGTTTTAGGCCATTGTGGGTAATGTTGTAAATCAAAAAGCAGGGCTGCTTTGTGACAGAATTAGTTGGGGGGCGGGCTTGATTGGAGACCAATTGATCTACCTTTATCTATCATCAGTCCACACTGATGAGTCGTCATGTCTTGGTAATCTGAGCCTTAAAAACAAGAACAAGATGGAAGAAGTGGTCAAGTTGTGCTGTAAGATCACTGGTGTTACTTTGAATAACCTCCAGCACCTGTATGAAGAGAGGGTCGCCTCTAAAGTTCGGTCTGTTGTCTCAGACTCTCAGCATCCCCTCCATGTTGAGTTTAACATGCTTCCATCAGGGCCAAGGTTTTGCCTCCTTAAATGTAGCATGAAGCGTTACAGATCGTCCTTTGTTCTGTCAGCTGTTGGTGATCTTAAACAGCAGTGACCACTAATGTCCATGATTTACCCCTGACAGTGTGTGATACTGGATTCTGTGTGTTATGTATTGTTTTGTTGTACCCATGACCTCTGTCGGTATCTCAAATTGCCCCACAGGGACATTAAATTTTTACCTTACCTTACCTTACCTTACCTTACCTTACCTTACCTTACCTTATGCCAACATACCTGTTTTGCCTGGGCTTTAAGAGTGGAGCGGAATGAAGTGAAACAAACTACGATGTTGGGCAAAATTGAGAAGACATGTAAATTTAGCCTTGATAGTGATAGCAGCATCTGTCTTGTCTATGGCGTTTGCCATTGTTGCTATTACTCCTTTCTGGTTCCAGTAAACCACTTAACAATGCTTGTTTGTTTTTTATTTTAACTGAGAAACAGCTGTTTCACATCACGATGCTAGATGCAAACTGTCAACTCGAACTTGGTGGAATGGGTGGATTCAGAGGTCTGGACTAGGGATGCATGATAATATTGGTACATCATCGGTAACGGCTAATATCTGCTTTAAAACGAATAAAATCAATTTTTCTTGTTTTGCACAATGAATATTACATACATTGAAAGTATTTCATGTCTCCATCTGTTTGTGGGCCATCATGATAAGAGTATGTATGTATAATATGATGTTAATTCTACTACAGAAGAGACTCGATGATCACTAAAATTAGGTGGGGAAAAAAGTGGATATATCAACATCNATGCAGGTAATAACAGTAGCTTACAACAACGTTATTGAAAGTAATAATATTACAGTTCTGGCTACTGTGGTACAATATGTTGAAAGTATGTATTAATATCTGGCAGTATACATCTGTATCAGCCAAATAAGTGGTTATATATCAGCCTATCCGATATCAGTCAAAAATCCAACATTGTGCATCTCTACTCTGGACCAATCTTTCCACAAAATCTTAAGCATGTCTGTGAATCCATTTGGAAGTTATGCGCCTTTTCGCAGTAGGTCACTGTATTGCCAACACATGCCCCAACCCCTTTTGTTCAGTTTGTATTAACACAAACACCCACACTCTTAACCTCTGGCCAAATTTCAGCCTCTTAGGGTAAGGAAACCATTGGAAAGTTGTTGTGGACGATCAACCAACCAACAGAGCGATCTATGGAGCTGCCAGGTGCAGCGAATAAACAGACATTACTTGCTTGTTATTTTATTCATCAACAGTGTCTAAATTGTTTTTTTCTAAAATGTACTATATCACACTATGTATAGATACAGTATTCTATCCATATTTCCCACTCCTTGTATCATTTAAAGCTATTAGTAATGTTAAAAATATTCTCAATCCAAAATATATCAGTACTGATGTCCACACATTACTCACACCCTCTTAATGAGCAGCACTGATATAAAGAAATATTGTGCTTGTTCTTTGTTCATATAAATGATGAAGAGTGGTCGAGCTGAACAGCAGATGGTACAGAGATGATCAGAATGCTCCTGTGCACTCATTTATAGTTTGCAATAAGCTCCCTTCTGGGATTTCATTAAGCTATATCACTTGTGCTCAGAGCTTGTTATTTTCCCACACCATCTCCAGTCTCCACAGGGTTTAGATTACTCCGGAGCTGCTGCAGCAACAAGTGCCTGCATTAGGCTGTAGAGAGGAAGTCTTTATTAAAAGGTTAAGTCGAATGTTAACTTCACTTCAAACAGGAAGACTTTTTTTTTTCCATTTTCCGCTCTCATCACAAAATTCCCAATATATTTAATTTAACCAGAGGTTATAGTTATTTTGGACAGGGTTTAGGCTTCAGGCCGAATAATTCAGACAGACAAACCTGCTGAAACATTTATAGTAAAGTAGTAACTCAAGGAAACATTGGAGTTTTCTTATACACAAACTTTTACATTCTGTCTCTCACCAAAACCTGTGTATCCTAGAGGTTGGACAAATGTACTGAATGCAAAACTATTTTAAATGCAGGCTGTATGAATAATTTAGATAGTGTATTATTCACATCCATGTTTGCTAGGTTGTAGGGATGCACCAGTATTGAAATTCTGGACTGATACCAATGTTTAAAATAACGATTTAGCTGATACTAATGTTTTTATACAGTTGTTTTGTTTGTTTTTGTTGTTATTTATTCCCCTTTTGTGTCAAGGTAACAAAGAAATCTCTGCTATAAAAAAAAAAAGTCATTAAGCCCTTCATTACACGACCTTTGAATGAGCACAAATTCATTAAAACACATTTATGAAACCTTTAATATAACTTTTCACATGATAAACATCTTTTAAAAAAATAACAAGATTACACTGAGCACATCATGAGAACATTATAGTTTACCTTTACCCAGTACTCATTCAGCTTGCAGGCTGTAATGGCAGCTCCTGAAGCAACAAGCGCTACCTCTAACGTTTCGCCGTTCTTCCACCTGAATTTGTCAAAAGCTTGATCTATCAACTGGCTCTGTTGGTGATGAAGAAGACGTTCCTGGTGTTTTGCTACACTGATGTTTGTCTGTCATGGCGAGAACTCCCGCCTACTGAAAATGTTTGAGAGGGCACCGAGTTCAGACTGATACAGAGAGCGAAACAGAATGTTGAGCTCACGTCATCAGGATGGTCTAACCAGGCTAGTGTCCTCTGATGTGACAATAGTGAGTTTACTGCGTCATTTCATCCTTAAGCTGTCCCAGGGAAGATCTCTGTTCGTCCTAAACACGTTCTCTATTGTCCCCAGGACGACGTCTGCTACTTGTCATCTTGTCACACAGCAGTTAGATAACAGAGCCCATTTTACAATCAGTCATTGTATTCTTCTTGTACCTGGTCATTAATTTCAGTTTGTGGCTGTTAGTCTGAAGCCCTGCTTTTTAGCCTGCGCAAAAGACACAACGGCCATTGCCAACAGTGACTGTCATCTTATTTGCTGATAGCCCGATGACAGTCAATAAGGCGAATATCGGCTCAGCCAATAAATCAGTGCATCATCAAGATGGTGCATGTTTCGGCTGCCAACTGTCGACTAGCAGAATAATATGAACCTGGTCCCAGGATCTTTTTCTGTAGGTGTGTAGTGGAGCTTCTTTATCCACTTTATTGAACTCATACCTCACTATTACGACAGTAAATTTGTATACTGTTTTTATTTCAAATAAATCAGACAAGAACAAATGAGTCTGATGAACTCAATCAAGTGCATGGGCGTTATTTTCCTTATGACAAGACTGCAGCCTTAAGAACCGTTCAGTCAGTTGAGTCTGTGTTTTTTTGTTGTCACCTGTTGATCAATATCTTGTGATGTCTGACGCTAAAGTTAAGCATGTCAGGCATTTGTTACACACGTGCATTCCTTAGATCGTGCTTGATGGGAACACAGAATGCCAAACAGTATAATCTCCCTGCTGTGAGACAAAGTTCATCGAGTCGAACGAGGAGAAAAAATGCAGAATCTTTCTTTTTCTCTTTCTTTGTTGTTGTTGTCTGCTGTTTTCCTTTAAGTCACCCTGGAAAGCGAAGCCATAATCAGGGATTATTTATCTCTTCCAGCCTCCTCACCTTGCTTTGACCCATTCCTCTGCTCTAACACCACCCTCCGTCCCTCGGGCCCACATCTTTGAATTAATTGAGCACAGAGGATAGACAGATTTTACTTCCGCCCTGTTGGGTACATGCCAAAGAGACATTTCTGCTGTCTCTCATTCCTGGCTTTAGGAAGCAGTTCAAACTGGAATGCTTTTTAACGTGGCCTCTCTGTTCACCATGCTTTTAGCCTCCAAGGAGTAGGGTTTCAAGAGTAGCTCACTAGTTGGCTGAGCTGCTTCTGACATTTATGAATAGAGCGTTTATGCAAAGTTATCCCCCTGGGCTGCCTCTTTTGTGTACAGTACGTATCAGTCCGCTCACATGGAACGATTGGGAATATGAACAGTGGATGTACGTTCCCTCTTGTGACTGTTGGTTTTTTGTTTCCCTCCTCTTTATTCCTCCCATCGCTTCCTCTGCAAACAGAAATCCTTTTCTCGCACGCAATGCTTCTCTGGTGAAACCTCTCTGCTTCAGTTAAATCTATTTCCAACTGCAACTGAAAATTTTGACAGATGAGTTGATGTATGAACGTGTTATGTAAGATATTGAGGTGGTTAATTATCAGATCATCTTATTATGTTGTTAAATATCCCAGACGGATGCACGGAATTTGAATAACTGTTGGCTGATAAGTGACGATGACTAATCAATCAGTGGCTCCTCTTTGGCTGTTTGCTGTGTTTGGTTATGTTGACTTGAAATGACAAATTTATAATTTATTCTAATTGATTCACAGCTTTTTTCAGAGTTAACAGTGTTTTTTGATGCACAAAATCTTAAAAATGTAATGATTTTCAGCACCTTTAAATCATCATGATTACAAAGAAAACTCTTACCTGAACATCCAGCAGCTTTCTGTTCATTTCAGACTTCTTTTTTTGCATTGAAGCATCTCTGTACACTCACTGTGAGCATGTTACCAGCTGGTATTAACATGCATCTTGAGTGGTCTGATCCTGAGTGGACAGCTTTAAGTCTGTCTGTTCACACCTGGTATTAGAATGCATCACCACATGTGACTCAAGTGACCACTTGTGATCGGATGTCACGTCCTCGCTCTACATGCAAATCGCCATGTGAATCATTCTGTTTGCAAAGACCTGTGTGCTGTTGTGTTTACTGGGCGGGAGGTTTGTCATGCTGTACACACACTTACAGCCATCATGAGCTAAGCGCTGCTAGGAGACAAATGCCTGAGTGTCTTTTTGTATCATTTGTGTCCCCTTTCTAAATTTGGAGGTTCTTGCAGGTCTGTGAACGCAGCGCAGGCGGAGCTCTCTATTAGCAGGGCTCGACAGTGCGAGCGTTTCACTCGCATTTGCGACTAAAAATAGGTGTGTGCGAACTGTAAAAAATATTTAGGGGCACATGTGCGCATAAAAAAATCAGCCGAAGCAGCCTATATTTTTGTCAATAAAAAAAATATGATAA
>NC_065507.1:4866758-4886420 GCF_006386435.1 Epinephelus moara | reverse complement strand
TTCATTAAATAATTTTGCTTGTAAATGTCTATTTGCATCACGTTTATTACAGAAAACACATTATTTGATCAATTTACATTGTGCCCCTAAAGTTCTTTGTGCGCTCCTTACTTTTTCAACTTAGGAGCACATGTGCTCCTTGGGAAAAAAGTTAGCGTCAAGCCCTGATTAATTATGTTTTTTTCCAAAGCAGCAGTTTGTATTCGCAGGGTGGAGAATTGATCTGTCGAGCCGTTCAGAGCTGATCAGAGAGGAGCAGCTGCTGCGAGTGAATGCAAACTTTAAGACCCAGCAGAATGAAAGGTTAAGTTTTACTTTCAATGCGCCTGAAGTTCTGCTGCTTTGTCTCTGACAGTGTAGTGCTATGAATAACTTAAGATGTATATATATATATATATATATATATATATTTCAGTAGTGCTCATAACGAACGGTCCAGGCCCAAAAATAGAAAATCTATTTGTGGCGGCAGATGTTTTACTCGTGGCAGGCCGCCACAAAAAAACTGAACGTGTGGGGAAACCCTGCATTACCTAACAGTGATTACCTAATGGCTATTAACTGGTTTAACACATCTAGCTTTTTTATGTTGGTGTGAGTTTGTCTGCTTCTGCTGTTGCTGCTGTGTTAGCTCATGTTAGCACGGCAGACATTGAACTGACCATTCGCTGGGAGCGGAGTGGCTCCGGGAACAGACCCTCAACGCTGTGTCTGTGTGATGCACCAATTGAAAACTTGGTGAGGCGTCAGATAAGCAAGCATGTCACCTGAGTAGGCGGTCCTTAGTGTTGCCCAGGACACATTAGCATACACACCAGGCCCGCAGAAAGTGCAGCGGGCTTTGAAGCCAATGTTCGTAGTGGCCAAACAGTGGTACTGCAATATCTGGGGACGGTCACATGATGCCATTGGGCCCAAATATACTTCTTCCCATAGATGTATTGGGAAAGAGACATCTATAAATCCACTATCAAGATTTAATCTTAGCTGTGCTCTGCAGTCCATAAGGCTCCAGTGTGCCTGCTCTATGGGCCTAATGATGCAGAAGTAGCACTGATCATCCGGGTAATGTCATACCACCACTGAGCAACTTTCACTTCTGTTCTTGTAGTCCGATTCCCCAGGACGCCTGTTAATACCAGGTGTAAACAGGGCTTTCTTTGTAAACGCTGGAAATGTTACACTGCTCCAGCTTTTCTGTTAGTACATGACTTTAATCCCACATGCGTTCTCTGCGCTGGTTTAAACTGCTTATACAGAAGAATCACAGCAGAATTTGCATAACCGAATTAGCTGTCATTATGGTGCTACAGACTGGGATCATAGCTCAGTGATTCATGGATCGTCACACACAAACATTTAAGAATCCTGTTTGACACGCTGCTTTAGAAATAAGGACTGACTGCATTTTACACTGTCTGTCAGCTGAATAGAGGTAGTAGGATTTAGATATTGCACAACAGATTGCTATTTCACAAATAATGTTATGTCTTGATTTTGGTATCATTTACTACCAATATGAGCAATGCTCGTCCCTGAACATTGCTAGTTAGAATAAATCATTGTCTCTGTAATCAAGTCCCTCCAGTGTGGCGAGGGAGATGTTCCTCAACAGTTTGCTGCACCCTGCCCCTAAGGTGCTGCTAGCTCACCAAAAATAACGTAATTAGTGTGGCTTTTAGCGGCGCACTTTAGTGCCCTGTGACGCTCTAAATTCTGCATTTAAACAAGAATAAAATACTGAGTTAAAAGCCTGTTTGTTAACTCAGGATGGTGGAGCTGAAATGCTGAATATCAGAACACGGCTGTTTTTCAACTTCAGTCTGAAAATGATCCTCGTCTAAAAGTCACATCTGCTCTAAGTCATTCACAGCCAGTCCCTCACACTCTAAACCCTCACACACACACTGAGTTACACACACACACATACACACACTCCCTCCACGCTCAGCCTTGTCACCATGATGTCACCATGTCCTCTAGCTTTCCATCCCGCAAAAACATAAGAATAGCGTTGCTACAGAGACAGAGCCGGGACGCTGTTACATCGTCATGACGTCTGCCAGGCCGGCCGAAGGATCAGCCAATGGCGAGTGGACAAGCAGGCGTTATTAAAAGCAAAGCTGCTATTTTTGGGAGCAGCCGTGGCATTACTCAGCACAGTGCAGCAAAGTCAGACGTACACATTCCTACAGTGGGGGGAAGAGAGGCTTTGTGTGACTGTTATGAAATAAAATTTGGGGTGACCAGAGAGGATTGGTCCTGCGTCCTGTCACACCGGAGTCATCCCTGACTTCTTGATGCTGCGCACACACAACAATAAGTGTGTGTGTATATGTTATATGACTGTTTGGTGCTCTGTTCTCTACAGTGGAATTTACAGAAAGGCGGATTTAGATAAGCCGTAGTTAATTAAACTGTAGATTTTTCCTCTCCACGTGCTGCACTAACCCTCTTCCTCCTGGATAACAGACAGATGGCGGAGGTTATTTATATAATAGTAAAAAGCCCTTCCTGTATCAGTGCTCATAACTGGATAAGCTGCAGTCTCACGTCACTGATGAAGAGACGAACATGCTCCATATCGTGTGAACCTCCAGAACACTGTTCATTTGGGAAGCTATTTTAGATTGAATCTTGGTTTTGAGATGGAAATGCTCATTAGTTTTAGTCACGTTTTAGACATTTTAATCCTTCATAGTTTTAGTCGACAACAACTGAAATTTCTTCAGATGAGAAGTCATGACATTTTAGTCAACTTTTAGTTATTTCTCTTAGTCAAGATGTTTTTTCCTCTTTAAAGTTAAATCAAGGGGGCAGGTTGTATGAAAATGTCATGTAGATGTAATATTTATATGTCCTCTCACAGGTTCAGTGATTATAACTTTTTTTTTTTTAGAGAGAAGCAATTTGAAAACATTTACTATTTTAACATTAATCAGTAATGTAAAAATCATTAGGTAAAAGGCTTTCATATTGATCCATGCACTGGGCACCAGTTTAAACCAGTGCAGAACTCTAACTGTGTTAGTCCCACTGCTGCAGCCTCTCAGAAAACATTCTGCTGGATGGAAATGATGTTGTAATATCACCATCTCCAGATCAGCTGAACCCTGCACTCTCCATGTTGATGCACAGCAGGTCGAGGATACTGTAACAATAATTCAGAGCATTTCCCAGCACACTCACATAACACCCTCTGAGACTGTTAGGCTGCTGATATCTTTCTGAACGGTGTGATCACAGAGGATGCCTCCTTTGGGTCAGAGAGGTCATCCAGCATGCAGATCATGGTCATTCATGTGTGCAGATGACTCTGTGAGGTTGTCAGGTCACATCCAGGGTGTGGTGAGGCTGCTGACCACAAGACTCAGTGTTTATGAGCCGCCTGCAGCCTCGAAAAGATGGATTGTACATGCTTTTAACATCATCTGACTTAGTCTGGTATTCTTAACTGGTTCCTTTGATTGATTGAAGTTTGAGTTCATACTAACATAAGCTATCACCACCACTTTGTATGCCCTCGCGCCAGTTATAGCCGTGGCTGGAGGCGTTATGTTTTTGGGTTGTCCGTCCACCCATATGTTCGTCTGTTTTCACGTACGTCTATCCCATTCTTGTGAACATGATACCTCAAGAACACCTTGAGGGAATTTCTTCAAATGTAGCACAATTTATTTAACGATAAACTGATAAGATTTTGGCGGTCATAGGTCAATGTCACGGTGACCTCGTCTGTCTTACTGTTGTGAAGGCAATATTTTAAGAACACCTTGAGGAAATTTTTTAGCACAGGCGTTCAGATGGACTCAATGATGACCTGATTAGACTTTGGTGTTCAAAGGTCAAGGTCACTGTCACCTTGCATTTGTCTCATTCTTGTGAACGTCATATCTCACAAAGGCCTTGACGGAATTTCTTCAAATTCGACAAAAGACATCCACTTGGACTCAAGAATAGACTGATTAGAATTTGGTGTTCGGGGGTCAAAGGTCTCTGTGACCTCGAAAATCATGTTTTTGGCCTTAGCAGGAGGCATTATGTTTTCGGGTTGTCTGCCTGTCCATCCCATTCTCATAAATGCAATATCTCACGAACACCTTGAAGGATCTTTTTTTCAAATGAGGCACAAACATCCACTTGGACTCAACAATAAACTGATTAGACTTTTGTGGTCATACGTCAAAGGTTAAGGTCACTGTGACCTTGCGTCTGTCCCATTCTCCTGAAGGCGATATCTCACGAACACCTTGAGGGAATTTCCTCAAATTTGGCAAAAACGTCCACTTGGACTAAGGCATGAACTGATAAGAATTTGGTGTTCGAAGGTAAAAGGTCAGGGTCTCTGTGACCTCGAAAACAAACACATTTTCGGCCATAGCTTAAGATTTCATACGCTAATTTTGACAAAACTTGAAATGTCTAACAGGATGAAGTGATGACATTTTATATCCAAAAGGTCAAAGGTCACCTTCACTGTGACATCATAATGTTCTGGAAAAACACTTTTCTGGCTATTACTTAACATCATATCTTAGGAACAGAAGGGGAGACATTTGGTCAGATACTGAATTGGTGACAGACATGGATTAAATTGAAAGTTCAACTTAACTGGTTTGCAGAGGCACACAACCGCAAAGCAGTAATTCTAGGTTTCTAGGCTTCATGCGACTTATCTGTAATGAGGACTTTTAAAACTCCTTTATAAACGATCTCTTCATCTTCACACACAGATTGTTTTAGTGGGTAAAACGGTTAAATGATCGTATCTTTCCTGTGTTCTCAAACTGTTTTCATGGTGGTCCTGATAGATAGTGCTGTCGGTAAATTTGCTCCAGCTTCTCCACGGGTGAAGGTAACAGGGGGCATGTGGGTGAGATAGATTTCAGCTGCCAGTGAGATCAGGTGACTGGTGTTAGGCTGCCGGCCCTGCAGAGTTGCTCTCTGCTTAGAAAATACAATCTCAAGTTACCACACTGCTGGTTTCTCTGCTTGGCCTCTCGTCAGCTTGTTTTTATTCATTAAAACTGAAGCTGGTCAAAAAAATCCTCTTAGTTCTTCTGTACATACTTTATAATGACACAGCTCCTACTGTCACGCAGAGGACGGCTAGAGGAGTCAGTGTTTGACAGGAGTTAGAGCTTGAAATAGCTTATGATATATTAGTTACAAAAGCATGATCAATACGACACGTCTTTTGATGAGGTATGATGGTGGTTCAGTCAGTGATGCAGGTGGATAAGATGATGTAGAAAATGAATTAAATTTGGCATAGCTGGTGTTTTCTGAAGCATAATTGTCTGCTGCCTCTGCTCCTTAGTCGAGGGCACAAGTGCATTTCTTATCCGCCCCCGTGTTCTTTGTTAGTTCTTCCTCTAGCTACTCAATTATATAACCACTCAACTTATGTAATGAAATTTAACTGCAGCAAGTGATGACATAAGTTCTGCAAAGCATTTTGTACCATTTTAAGATGTTGAAATCATCATAATATGCTTTGCCATCTGTTGTGTTTTGCTGAGCTAAAAATGTCTGTGTTTCATGGTTTGTTGCTCCGAGAGTCTAAAACAGTAAAAAGCCACAGTGTAGAAAATCCTTAAGGTGCACTGATTCCATGTTATCTGCTGTTGTTGATCAGATCTCTGCCATCTGGGAGTGATTACCAAGAGAGGAACTGACTGCGAGATAACAAAAACAAGTTCCTCTCTAAAGATAATGTCTGTCACTCCTGGACGGACACAACACGCACGTTCATCTGCAGAGTGCAGAGAGTTCATATCTGTGTTGTTTGTCTGGGTTTTGCTGATTCTCCAAACTCCTGGGAAATCCAGCCTGAAACACTTCAGCAGTGTTCGAAAACAGCTGATGGCGATTCATGTACAGTCCTGGTTATTAAATGGAAAAACATGGCGCTGAGTCTATGTATCAGAGGTTTCAGTGTATAACAGACTGTCTCTCTGACCAAGAACTGTGTTTTCTAGTGTGGGTTTCATTTATTCTTTCTCCTCTGGTAATCATAAATACAGTTATTTATGTGTTTCAGATACTTTGCCTTACAGGTACTTAAAGAGACAGTTCACCCCAAAATCAAAAATACATATTTTCCCTCTTAAGGCCCAGACACACCAAACTGAATTCAGAGTACTAGCGGCAACAAAAGCCCCCTGCTGCGTCGCCTCATGTCGCCTGTGTCTTGGCCAAAAAGTTGCACGTCCATGAGTAGATGTATGCTTCCTTCTGAGCAGGGATAGGGTCAGTGGGTGCACTTCGGTTGAAAGAAAGTAGTTCCAACATGAAACTGCTTACAACTGGGTCATGATTTCTGGAAAGAGACATCGCTGTTGAGTCTTTCAAATGTATTTTTGGCGCTTTGAGCACCACAAGCTGAGTGCCATCTAGTTCCATTACATAAGACAGAAGACAGACATCTCTACGGCCAATATCTCCAACACTCTGCAGCTCACACCAAAACAATCTGTAACCTTAAGGGGGGAAATGTGTTGCCAAAACTTTTCTCAAATATAAACTCCAGTCACAGCTAAAGAGAAGTTGTTCCAATCAGTTTTCTGGGGTTTGTCCAGAGACATTTTAGCAAATGTAGTAAATCTGGAGTTAAAACTGAAACAGTGACTGAAAGGAAAAATGCTTCAAAACAAACAGGGAGTATTTACCAGAGACTCTGTTAGGATTTTCTTTTATTTATACATATAAATGTAAGAATGAGACAAAAGGAGGTAGAATATGAGATGTAATTTATCACTATTAGCATGTCCTACAGCTCCTGGAATAAAAAACATGCTCTGGACATTTTAACATTTCGTTTCATTTTGGCAAGATGACCCTTTCTTTATTCCTGGGTGGATTTCAGTACCTAAATCTAGTCGTCATGTAAGAAGATTATGAGGTGGATTTGCCTTCAGAGTTTAATCTAAATTTTGTGTCTTTTGTCTTTCAGAATTCAAAGAGTGCCCAGGGCCTGGTGGGACTAAAGAACCTAGGAAACACTGTAAGTACAGCAGCCACATAGACGTCAAACTACATGTGTCTGGAGCCAAAAGTCCTGCAGTACTGACATCTTATTCCTCACACACTAAATCCCCGTCATCCTGTTGGTGTCACACTGAGAGCAGTTTGTTGATATCTGGTGGAGTCCACATAAGAGAGGTGGTCCAGCAGAGAATCTATCTACCAGGCAACAGGCAGAAGGATGGCTCTTAAAATAAACTATGTGTGCTGTGGTGTGTGTCTTGCTGAGAGAGAGAGAGAGTGTGTGTGTGTGTGTGTGTACAGTAACCTAATCAGAGAGCTCTGAACTATGGACCGGGAGGACTCGTTTTCTCTCTCTGACTGGTTTGATCTTACCAAACTGGTGCACGTGTTTCATGTTGACACGTGATGGGAGCAGAATATACACAGAGCTGTCTTTGACAACATGTCTGTGTGTGTGTGTGTGTGTGTGTGTGTGTGTGTCTGTGTCTGTGTCTGTGTCTGTGTCTGTGTCTGTGAGTGATGATACTGGGATTTTTTTCACTTTTTCCTGGAAACATTTAAAAATCAACTAATGCATTTCCACATCGACACAATATATTTTGACTGCTCAAAGTGATGACACATTCTACAGTCATCATAGATGCATTACTACATATTTTATAGCTATAATCTGTAGGCTGACTGTTGTTCTCAGGAGACTACACCCTTTGGCCAACCAGCACGTATACGTTCTGCGCCTGCATGAGAGTGAATAACTCCACACCAGCAGATGGCGGTAGTCAGTATTTGTCACTCAAAAAGGGAAGCCGGAAAACCGTCTTGATGCTAGTTAGCCAGTTAGCACATTAACAACACAATCCATTGTTGAAAGAACAGAGCATATTTTCCGTGCGCCAGTGAACAGTAACACAAACCATGAGAAAACGTTTCTGCTAAACAGCCCAGTGGCTAAAGAAATCATATGTAACACTTTTGTTTTGGCCTTACTCCTTCTTAACTTTAGCTGTTTGTTTACTTTCCTCACTTCCGTTTCATCTCTCATCTGCTGAGCTGAACTGCCAATCAGAGTGATTTCATTCTCTGAAAGGCTCTGCAGTCACCGAATTAACATGCTGAATGGGCAGGATAGGGCACCAGACACTCACTGACGACCTAACACTGACCAACAGCTGACCATCGGTTTTGTGTGTCGGCCTTTAGAGGTGTTGCAGAAATGTAGATTGTGTGGCCCAAAGGATGTTTTCTGTCAGCACATGACTGCAGACCACAGTTTGTGTGACTAAAGTGCACCAGGTCTGGGTTAGATTCTGGAAAAATGCAGGAATATTGTGATCTGAATGTAATTTCAGGTGTAAAGTCACATAGTGCACATCTGTCCATCTGATAATTACCCTCCAGAGGAGGTCAGAGACATGAAATGACACACCAACAACAAAGTGTAAAAGTAATGAGTCTCCACGGGGTTCAGACTGAATGTTTTTTTTCCCCACTCGCCCACTTGGTCTAAAAAAGAAGATGCCACACGCTGCTCACGCTCAGCTTCACAATTTCATGGTTATACTAATGTTTCCGTCCCTCTGGACCTTCATCAAGAGTATTTAACACCATTTTTGTTTTTTGTTTTTTACAACTTTGAGCTTTAGTAGATAGTGCTCCGCCCATTTAATGTGCCTGGGTGTGGGACAATTAATCATCTGTGGGTGTGTTTCTCAGTAATTGACAGCGATGTGTGCACCATCTGTCTCATTGTGTACTCCATATGAAAAAGAAAGAAAACAAGGGAACAAGAAAAACACTGAAATCAGATTCCTGACAAAATTAAGTCTGTTCACAAGATTATTAACTAAATGTGTTGAAGAAGATCAACACATTTAGTTAAGAATGAACACATCAGCCTTTAGTTTTCATCACTCAAAATTGTTCAATATTGTACACTATTTGTATCTAGAGTATATTGTAATTGAATATCAAATCAGTATCGAACATCTCCCTTTAAACCTCTGAAACCTGGAGCAACATCCCTTTTCTCATGCTGCTTTCAGACGCCTTTTGCAAGTAATTAAACCTTTGAACACTGAGCGACATTGATGCAGTTTCTTTCAAAAAACAAGGGGAAAAAGGCAATGAGCAACTTGGTAAGAAATGTCCCACAATTTGCCAAAAAAAATAAAAATAAATTAAGAAAATTATTTTTTTTAAAAGGGGAAAAAAATATTTTAAAAAATCTATATTTATGATTATTATAATCATTATATTTTAAAATTATGTTACAGAATTATAACAATTTTGAAGCACTCTTTCAAGGTCATTTCCTTTTTTTGTTTTCTAGCTTTTTTTTTATTTTATTTTTTTTATTTTTTTACTAATTTTCTTGCTTTTTTGGGTCATCTCTTCTTCCTATGTTTTTTAAAGAAATCATTTGCTCAGGTTTCAAAGGGTTTAACAACGTGCTCAGTCAGCCAAGTGGCTCAGAAGTCTATTTGCCTAAAGCCAATTTATATTTACACCTATACAAATTGTGAATAACAATAAAGATTGAAGATGATTGTCATGAAAAACCACCCTGTTTTATCCACCTTGCTCTCGAACTTGCAGCAAACTGCGCAGTACAGACCAGTAGTTAGAGTTTTGCCGACATCCTCAAACACCAACCAGCTAAAGTCCTGTTTCCAGGATAAATTAAATGCTCACTTGCACCTCAGCTCATAAACTTTGACTTTACGACTGCAGCTCAGGAGGTAGCACAGGTCATCCTCTAATCGGAAGGTTGGTGGTTCAATACCCAGCTCAAGTCTGCGTGTCAAAGTATCCTTGGGCAAGATACTGAACCCCAAATTGCTCCCAGTGACTTTGTCAGCGGTGTGTGAGTGTGTATGAAGGGATAAAGTCTGTGTGAAACATCCATGTTTTCAGACATGGATGTAAAATGTTAAGAGAAACTTGACTGGTGCGCGGAGGCTAGAGTTACAGTGAGCCAGTCATTCAAGTTTCCTTTAATTTGCTAGATTCAGCTGTGGAGATCATGCAAGACAACAGTTAGGTCACATACTGACCAGTGTGTTATGTTTGAATCAGACTGTAAGGATCCTTGTTAAACAATGTAAAACTGACATTTACAAGACAACTGTAAACTGTAAGTGCAAACACAGCTCTTCATGTCTTTCACCAATGAATGGAGCTTTTTCATCCGTCAGAGAATCAAACTGTGTGTGTGATGTTTTGTCTTGCAGTGTTTCATGAACAGTATCCTGCAGTGTCTCAGCAACACACACAGCCTGCGAGACTACTGCCTGCACAACTCGCACCGCAGAGACCTTAACAACAACAGCCGCACCAACACAGCCCTCATGGAAGGTGAGAGACGTGTCACGCAGGCCCCCTAGAGTCCAAATCAAACACTTCGCACAGCTGCTCCCAGTCTTTACCTCTGGATCAGATTTGCATCTTTCAGAACGTGTGTTAGTAACAGAGGTAAACTGGTTCTTCTTATGTCCACATGGAGAGGCACAATGTTTATCTAGGTCTTATTAGTGTTCAGGACTGCATGAATATGTGGTGAGACAATGAGTTGTACCTTCAGTTCACCATCAACATGAATACATAGTGCATATCATGTCCCAGTGTGTGAGTAACTTGGTTGTTTCTTTTCTGGTAGAATTTGCCAAGCTGATACAGACCATGTGGTCGTCGTCCAGCAGTGAGGCGGTCAGCCCGTCTGAATTCAAAACTCAGATCCAGAGATACGCTCCCAGATTCGTGGGATACAAGTAAGTTGGGCGCAGTCTTCACTCTAACTTTTATAAGCTGTCATACATCTTTTAGGAGCAGTTAGCATCGTCTCTGTCTGATGATAATATGACTGCAAGTCTTGACATATGTCTGAATCAATAACACCATCATATTCTTGGGTTCAAACACATTTTTATGGACAAAATTTTAAAACTTTTCCATGACTTTTCCAGAGTTTCCATGACTGTAGGAACCCTGATATTAATATTTCTGACTGTGTCTGTGTCTTACAGCCAACAGGATGCTCAGGAGTTCCTGCGTTTCCTCCTGGACGGCCTGCACAACGAGGTCAACAGGGTCACCGTCAGGCCGAGAGGCACCGTGGAGGACTTTGACCACCTGCCGTAAGTAATCTGCCCGCTAGACAGTGTGTGTACCTGCAGAGACACCTTCCTGCTCAGGGAAAATGTTTGTATGATCTTAGGAATGCTTCACAAACAGTATTGGGCAGTAACAACATTACTTTATCCAGTGACGAGTAGTGTAACTAATTACTAATAGAATTTCAGTAATAATATTGTAGTCACCCCAAAACAAAACACACACACATCTCTGAGCGAAGAGGACGGAGCAGAATGAAACACTTCTTAACTGAAGAATATAAAATCATCAGGGCCACTGTGAACACCTCATGTATGCTCAGTGTGGTATCCAGTATGTAAACAGGGCCGACAGAGGCAACATGAATCATTAAGGCTTCATCATTAAGCTTTAATTTAAGGCTGCGTGCGACAGTTTCACCTCCAGTGTGCAGTCGTTGCCTCTCTGGGGCCCAGATCAGCTTAATGCTCCAATTCTTCTTGGATATAATTATCAGTTATCTAACCGCGGCTTGTTTAAGGGTCACAGTTAATCTCTGCAACTTTCAGCATTACCCTGAAAACAGGTCCACTTCACCCAAATATTAAAAACAATGCAGATAGATACTTATTTTGTGTTATAAATGTGTGTCAGGGGAGAAAGTGTGTTTTAATCTCTTAATCTGCCACCTGTAATAAAGTAGGTCAGATCTCTAAGTAGTGGCTGTTCTCTGCTATGACCCATTACATTATCCACCCTTTTACTGAATCAGAGTGTTATCATCAGTGTGTCTCCGCCCGTCCTGACCGTCTCCTCCATCACTCTGTGTGTGGGTCTCATGTCTCATCTTTGCTTCATGTTCAGGGATGAAGAGAAAGGGAAGAAGATGTGGAGTAAATATCTCGAGAGAGAAGACAGCAAGATCGTCGGTAAGTAGAATATTTGACTTTTGGTTTTAGATACCGATGCATTGATATTTTTCATGACAGATGTGTTGAGCCAGTGATAGCATCATGTCATCTGTCTACCTGCTCCTCCAGACCTGTTTGTAGGGCAGCTGAAGAGCTCTCTAACCTGCAGCCACTGTGGTTTCTGCTCCACTGTCTTCGACCCCTTCTGGGATCTCTCTCTACCGATCGCCAAGGTTAGAAAACACACACACACACACACACACACACACACACGTACAGATGTAACATAGACAGGTGGATGTTGGTCAGCCTTGCATAACAAGTCCCAGAAGGTCAACAGACACACGTCAGCACAATGAGTGGTGCAGAGGTGACTCTCTCTCTGAGTGTGTTGCTCTGTATTAATTCATCTCCTGACATGAGCTCCTTGTTTTCCTCCCTGTCTTTGTTTGTGCTTTGCTTTGTGTGTGTCTGTGTGTGTGTACTGTGTGGTTGCTCCCGCGCATGCTAATGTCACTGCATCTATGTTTGTGCTCAGAAGGGCTACGGTGAGGTGAGTCTGATGGACTGCATGCGGCTCTTCACCAAAGAAGACGTCCTCGACGGGGACGAGAAGCCGGTGAGTGTCCAAGGACCAACAGGCGGGTGGTGGAGCAAAGTACATTTACTCAGGGACTGTGCTAAAGTATAGTTTGGTTGTAAAGTCAGCCCCACCTTGCTCCACCTTCACCAGCTGCAACATTGAAGTAATGTCTTTCTCTAAACAGTGAGTTAACAAACTGTGTGTCTTCTCCACAGACGTGCTACAGGTGTAAAGCCAGGAGGAGATGCACTAAGAAGTTCACAATACAGAAGTTCCCCAAGATCTTAGTGCTTCGTATCCTTTGCTCTGAACATCTGATAATGTTTAACATACAGTGAGCCTACAGCTGGGAGAACATGAAGCTATCAGTGGGATAGTGTGTATGAAATATGTTACACAGCGGAGCACAGTAGTTGATTTAGTAGATTTATCAGAGCTGTGAACAAAGTGAGTAATTACTGTTCTGTAATCACCATTAGATTTGTTAGAGCGATGAATAGTCAAAGAATACACCAAACACACATGTATGGATTATTGTACGGCCCTAGGAGGCACAGGCCCAGGGGCCCAAAGTGTCAGGGGGCCCCTGGTCTTCACTTGCAAGATGTCAGTCAGATTAACAAGACCCGACCAGGGAGAGACTCAAAATGATCACGAAGAGAAACAAAACTACCACAAAGTCTGTGTGTCTTGCACCTGTATAGGAGAGGTGATGGGGCCCTTTGCTTATCTAGGCCCAGGGGCCCATTGTTTCATGATCCGCTCGTGCATACACACCCAGAATAAAAAGAATTAGGTGCTTGTATGGTGGCTGCTTTGACAATGTAAAAGAACTCCAGTCATTAGAACACAGCTCTGATACACAGTCTGGACTCTGTTAGTGTGGTATAATTGACTGTAGTGAGCACTCACATCAGAAGTGACCGAATATTAGTCCTTCTTACACAGAGATAGTGTTACAGAGCCACTGCTAAGTCCCGTCTTTATGCCTCCGTTGCATCTTCACATAGAATCAAATTGGTTCTTAATGTTTTTTTCTGCAGTGTCACAAACTCATTACACATATTTATTTTACGTGGACTTAAATGACTCCATCCAGTAACACACCTTGCACACAGCTGTACAAAGTGTTGGCTGAATGTATTGAAAGGTACAGTTCACACAGAGCAGTTGTTCCTTGACTCCCCCTGCTGTCCAGACCTGAAACGCTTCTCTGAGGCACGCAGAACCAGCAAACTGTCCACCTTTGTTAACTTCCCCATGAAGGATCTCGACCTGCGGGAGTTTGCCTCTGAAAACAGCAGTAAGTACTGACTCGAACACCCACGTCTGGTCTGTTTCATTGAGCTTTGGATAATGAAGAAAAAGGTCTTGACATTAACTGTAATACGTTTGCCTTGATTTTCAGTAGAGATAAAGTGTCACATCATTTAAAAACTGTCGAGGGTCTCTTTACTGATAATAATACAACTCTGGAGAATAAACCAGATATTTGATCGTCTTTATCATCCCAGCTGATATCAAATTGAGCAAGTAAATGCAGGCTTTAAGTTTGTTTTTGTTTGTGTCCTCCTCCAGTAAATGCAGTGTACAACCTGTACGCAGTGTCCAACCACTCAGGCACCACTATGGGCGGCCACTACACAGCCTACTGTCGCAACCCCAGCTCGGGAGAATGGTACACGTTCAATGACTCCAGGTAGGTTTCAACTCCCGTCATCATTGATATATAAATCAGGGTTCCCACAGTCATGGAATTTTTAGAAAAGTTTTTAATATACATTGTTTGGACTACTATTTAAAAATATTTGAGAAATACCAAAACGTGTCTAATGCTACCTGTGATCGAAGTTTACATCATGATAAAAACATATATAGAAGAAACACATGTAAGGGATAACCATTAGAAACTGATCTGAAATCTGAAATCAGTGACTTTATTACAGCTGGTACAATAATCCAACTTCCTCTCACACAAAAATACAACTTTCTAAATTCAGATTTGATTCATGCTGATGTCATCAGAATCTGATCCCCACTTTCTGGCGTTCATGTCGGACCAGCTGCCTCCAGTCCTCTAATAAACCGTCACTGATCACAGACTGTTTGTTTCATTGTGTTGGTGATTAAACAGCTTGTGTCTCAGTTGATTTCCTGTTAATTATTGATAATAGAAAACGCTGCTTGTTCAAAATGTTTAAACTAATTAATTAAACAGCTGTTTGATTTATTACAGAGTCATGTCACACAACAGTAAACAAAAATGTAGCTGCTGTAAATAACCTAATGTCACAGCTGTTCATTTAAACTCAACAAACACATGAAGTAAACAAATAAATGAACCCTGCTCAAATTAAATTAGGTTATTATCACTCATTAATGGGATTATTGGAAAAATTAAATGCAGAATCTTTATTGCTGAGCTCTATTTAATTAGTTAAATATGAAAGAGGTAAATCAATCACAATGAATCTATTATCACATCATAATACAGTCTGTTATCAGTGATCTGAACATATTATTAGGTACCACTGTGGGTAAAAACAGACACACAAACTACAGTGAGTGAAACAGCTGCAACATGAGGACGTGCAGATAATCCCAGGGTTTCCTTGGGTCCTTGAAATCCTTAAAAGTTTGGGGGAAAAGTCTTAAAGATATTTAAAGACAGACATAAATCTACATGGGTCATTGAAAGAGCTTGAATTTATGTATTTTCTGTAGGGCTGCTCTCACCAAACATTAGTCGACCAGAAAGGTCATTAGTCGGCAAGATTTCATTGGTCACTTAGTCGCAGAATTTTTTTAAAAAACAAACAAAGGTGAAACTCTATCAGGAGCTGCAGCTTGTCAAAATAAATCCAAACCTATATGACTGGACCATGTGTGACTTTAATGTGAAAGGACAGACACAGGAAGTGTCCACGCTCAGCAGTCAGACAGGAGTCAGGTTAATTTCCAGGGCTGGTACCTGCGGTTATTCCACAGGCTAGTTAATAACATGTCGGGCAGGAAATCCAAAGTGTGGGATCATTTTGAGAAGGTGAAGGACGAACCCAAGGTGATATGTAAACTCATCTTCATTGGTCGACTACAAACATGACGTATCATCTGAAACATGGAAGTAGCTACATGCCCATTAGCCCACAGCGTCATTAACAGGCGGCTCGCTCAGTGTGTGACGTGCACTTGCAGATAAAATATAGGCCTATATTAATGAAGGTTCATTAGTACGGTTTGTATTTCTCTGTAATGTAGCACAGTGTTAACAATGTTACTGATACTGTTCTTTCTCACACCTACGTTACACATTTGACCATATGTGGTCAAATGCATCCCAGACCACCTCAGCAAGTGGTCTGAGAGATCAGATCACAGTGTGTCTCGGTGGTCGCTTGCACTTGTAATAATACCAGTTATAAACCGGCCTTTGTCTTCACCATGCTGCCCTCGTTTCTCACAGCACAACCTCTCTTTCTTCCCAGAGTAACGCCAATGTCCTCCAGCCAAGTGCGCAGCAGCGACGCCTACGTCTTGTTCTACGAGCTGGCTTCCTCCTCACGGATGTGAAGCCTCCTCGAGGACGGCGGGCCACAGCACCACTCTGACTGACGGACAGATGGATGGAGCCGGGCCTATTTTGGACTTGTATTTGGACATATATCACACACACTCACACAAAGACACACACACCCACCAGCCTGGAGGCTGCTTCTCTCCACAGAGAGGGGAACACTCTGGAAACCACAGGAACCTGATCCACCAGCCCTGCTGTCCTTCTCTCTGTCTTTACTCTCGTGTCTTGCTCATGCTGGGTGGAGGTGTGTGTTTACTGTGTGTGTGTGTGTGTTTGTACGTGTGTGTGTGCGTGTGCGTGTGTGTGTGTGCGAGGCTGACACAGGGCAATAATCCCACCTGACCGACCAACCGGTGAATCTGTCCCTCTCTATGCACTGCAAACCGAACTCTCATCCTGATCGCGCCTTCGCTTCTTCTCAATCTTCTCGTTTGCCTCGAACCATTAAAACTCACATGTTGCAATTTTTGACCTTTTTTCTGCTTTGAATTTTTATTGTTTTTATGTTTTTTGGGGGCGGGGCTTATCACCCCAGCGCCTCAAGCATCATCATCAGCACCACTTTGGACTGTGGATGAATTGTGCTTAGAGTGTGACTGTATCAGGACTGGTCGTGGTTACGAGGAGCCCACAGCCCACCGGCCTGCTTGGTGTTTCACAGCGCTCCCTCCCACTGCTCTACAACACTCCCGTGTCTCTGTCAGCGTCTTCATCACTCTTTCTTTGTCCGACGGTGGTTGGGAGGCCGGTGGCACTGTGAGCGTTACATGTTTGAGAGGATGACCCTCTAACTTGTGTTTTATTTAATTTGTTTCTCCCACGTGTGGCTGCTACTGATGTTTTAAAAGTGCTGTGAACGGACGAATGGACGGAGCAGAGCGGATCTGCTAAGGACGAATAATACAGACGATAATGACAAGTAACAATCCTCATCGTCAATATGAGGTCTTTTCTTCCTCTCTTGTTTCATGCCATTGAACAACACGGAAAGAATGTTTTAACGAAGAAAATAAAAACACTATATCTGTATATTTTTATATCCTGATGCAATATAGAGAATGTACTATTCAATGGTGCTGAAAATGACCCATAACTGTTTTCAGTTGGTTTATTTCCCAGGTTTCAAGAGAGAAAAAAAAGTTATTATTTATGCTTACAGGTGAAAATGTGACGAGTCACACTTTTTAACAGTGGCAGTCAAACACATGAGTATATAAATATATATATATATATATATGAATAAAACTTAACAAAACAGTGGGTTTACTCTGAGTGTTTTTGTCCTTTTAGCTTCATGATGGAAGTTTTGTTCAGACATGGTGACTGTGACAGAAGAGTACTTCAAGACTTAAAAAACAACTGATGGATAACGAGAAAGCACCTGCCAGCTGTATCACCGTGCAGAGGGAAGCGTGCATATAGTCATAGACTAGAGGCTCGTACCCTTGAAAGTGCAACATGTAAATATGACCTCAAGCAAAGTGGCTTCATTTCTTTCAAAAACATGGGAAGAAGGAAATGAGCAACTTAATTTGCCCAAAATATAGCAAGAAAATAGAAAAAACAAATACCTGTAAATTAGCAAAAAAAATTTAAATGACCTGAAAAAGGTGCTTAAAAATAATAACTCTAACATTTAACATTTTTTCCATAGCTTTTTAAAAAAATATTTTTTTTCTATTATAGTTTAAAAAATAATTTACAAATCTTCTAACTTCTTGCAGTTTGCAGAACATTTCTTGCCAAGTTGCTCATTGCCATGTTTTAAAAAGAAATCCAACCAATTTGCTCATATTCAAAGATTTAAGTACTTTAGAAGGGCGTCTGAATGCAGCACAAAAAATGATGTCGCTCCAGGTTTCAAAGGGTTAAATGCGTCCTCCTCATCTGAGCTGTAACCTCAGCAAGCTCAGTGGTGCTAGGTGAGTAGCAGTAGATGCACCAATGACGGTGTTAGGCCTGGGCGTCCAAGGCTTCAGCCATAAATGTTTTATGAATAGCCCAGCATCTAAACAGGCTGTTAAAAGAAAGCATCACATCTAGCAACAGGGTCGACCACACCTCCTCACTAAGGTCAAAGTTTCTGTCCCTTCCTTGCTCAGAGTTGCTTTCCTAAATCACTCCTAAGCTACGACTCTTTACCAAACATTTTAGGCTAAGTTTGGAGCTCTCTGAGTGTTCTCAAAATGTTTGTGAATACATACTGAGCCCCCGATTTCCTCAAATCCTAGGAACACCCCTGAGATGCACGCTTCCTTCTGCTCAGTGATACGGTTGGCAGATGTAGTTTGGCAGACAGAAAATAGTTCCTACATGAAACTGCTCACAACAAGGTCTGTGGATCATCTTGAGTAACCAGCTCATGATCTCTGCAAAGTGATATAATTCATCTTGGGTGGCGACAGCTCAACCAGCTCTCTTATCAGCTCGACACCGCAGAGACACACACACCATTTTCTTTTGATGGATCGTTCTATAATCATTATGGAAGGACCGCGGCCTGGCCTACTTCCTGCTGCTCCATTATCTGTGCATGGCCTATTTCTGTGGTCCGAGCTTTGCGGCCTCAGTGTTGATGTGATGCAATGAAAAGGTCCTGCAGACATAACTAGGTCTATAGGCTGACACCCCGAAGGCTCCCACATCACACTGGATCTGATCCTCATGTACAGACACGTTAATTAACCATGGTGACGTTCAAGTTATCAGACTGATTTATGCGTGTTATTTCACTAAGTGACAGACATTCTGCTAAACTGGAAACAACAGTCCAGAACAATTCTTTGTTTATCTTTATTAACTCTATATTTATACATGAGGACTGATCCCACTGAAGTTGGCGTGCAGGTGCAGACATTACAGGAAGTCAGAACTCAGCTGGGTGAGTTCAGCGGGACACAGAGGAATTCATTCGTGGTTCAGGTGTTGATCTTTTCCTCATCCTCACATCTGAACACTGTAATGTGAGACGAGATGACTGCTGCTGAACTGCAGCGATGAATGAATCTTGAAAAGAAAAGATACTCCTGTTCACTTGTATCCAACATGGCGGCCAGGTCATGGACTTTATGATTTAACAGATAACCAGTACACTAAAATATGTTTCTTCAAACATTTGAGGAGAGAAATAGGCAGTACAGTAACAGATTCATATCTGATCAGAGCAGCCGAGTTTGACAGTTTGACCACAAGTTACAACCCGTGAGTCTGACTGATGACTGTGCTGTAATCCTACAGTTGGGGCGCTGATTTTCAACTGGCAATCTCTTTCCTTTCTCTATAATATGACTTTTTTTCGACATACTATACTATGAATGTTTTTAAATACTATACTATGATGTGTTTTTTATGTACTCTACTATGACTTTTTCAACATACTATACTATGACTTTTTTCGACATACTATACTATGACTTATTTCGACATACTATACTATGACTTATTTCGACATACTATACTATGACTTTTTGAAATGCTATACTATGACTTTTTTCGACATATTATACTATGAC
>NC_065507.1:4866505-4866705 GCF_006386435.1 Epinephelus moara | reverse complement strand
TACTATGACTTTTTCAACATACTATACTATGACTTTTTCAACATACTATACTATGACTTTTTCAACATACTATACTATGACTTTTGACATACTATGACTTTTTCAACATACTATACTATGACTTTTTTCGACATACTATACTATGACTTATTTTTTACATACTCTACTATGACTTTTTCAACATACTATACTATGACTTT